>NC_141045.1:39132500-39412500 GCF_052040795.2 Danio rerio
ACCCCGATGTGAAAACGAAAGTGACCGGTTATGAAAATGAAGTGAGGTGTCGCGGACCGATATTGTTTGCCAGAATATACCCTCGCCTATGCGCGCATATAACTCAGGACGCGCGGGTGTCGCGGACCTCCTGCCGCCCTATGCGCGGATGTAACCAAGGACACGCGGGTGCTGATGAAGGTGTTGCTGATGCCGCCCTCTCTATTCTGACGCTTATGCGCGAATATAACTGAAGACGCGGATGGTGAGGGAGGTGTCGCGGACATAACTGAGGACGCGGGTGGTAAGGGAGGTGTCGCGGACGTCGCCCTCTCTATACTGCCGCCCTAGGCAGCCGCCTAGGTCACCTCTATGGATGCGCCGGCCCTGCCGATAGAGCAGGGGTCTCAAACTACTGGCCTGCAGGCCAAATGCACAGTTTCTGAGAGAATTACCTTCACGCTCTCCAGAGCTGTCTAAAGTAGTGGTTCTCAAAGTGGGGGTCGCGGGACAATGAGAGGGGGTCGCTTGGTGATTTACAAAAATTTTAATAAACTTTTATGATTACCATTGTTAATCCATAACCTACAGAAGATAAAAAATTGTTACATAAAAAATATAATATCCTAACAAAAAGCCATCAGCCTTTGGTTTTTAAATTTTTTTTTATCAATTTTTTTTTTTTTTTTTACATTGATTGCAACCCTTAGGCTTTTTACATTAGATTAATGACAAAGCAATGACAAAGCAATAGCGTCAGTGCACCAGATTCTACAGCACTAGCTAAACTTTCTGACACCGTTACAGCACTCGCGTACATTTAAAATACATACAGGACACTAAACATGGAGTATGATGTGTAAGTGGCAGTCTCCAAAATTAAACCAAGAAAAGACTTGGGACGTAACTTAAATATTGTGCCCACCAGTCTAATTAGATGAGGTTAATATAAAATAATCATAATAAAAATGATATGGGACTGTTGCACTTTTTTGTGTTGTCAATATGCTTGTGTTTATATAGGCTGATTGGTTTGTGTGAGTGTTGAGTGCAACGTTTGTATGATTATAACCACTTATGAAAATAGTGGGGGTCGCGAGTCATTGGCATTGTTATTTTGGGGGTCCCGGGCTGAAAAGTTTGGGAACCCCTGGTCTAAAGTATTCATTGGCTATTCATGTGCCCTTTTGGGGGCACATATCTGTTTGAAATATTTTTCAACAGTGAACTTCAACAAATGCAACTTCAGGGCCAGGCTTAGCGAAGCTCATCTTAAATCTGTATTTAGGGTTTGAACTGCGAGCTCCATCAGGTCTAATGTGGCTCAGTTGTGCGAGCAGAAGGGCTGCCAAGTGTCTGGTAAGAAATAAAATAGTTTGCAAATGTATTCAGTGATTAAAATTTAGCACAGTTCTGATAAGTTACTTAAGTTAAAATAAAAAGGTAGCTTCATCTCATTGTAAGGTCCACCCAGTTGGTCCAATGGAAGTGTCCACTGGCGGATGAAGGTTCAATGCCTGTTCGGTCTTTCCAGTGCACAGTGTTGATTTACTTTAAATTAAACTCATATCTGACTCCAATTTGAGCATGAGTTGGTTTAGAATGTTAATATATATTTATCTTTAGTTTTATCTGACTCCAATCATAAAACATTAAGAAGATTATATCAATGTATAATTTAGATAAATGTTTGAACCTTTTGTCTTCACTCGTAACTATTACATTTGTTAATTCGGATGCTCATGTCGCTCAGAGAGATCGCCCCGGCCGATGGCGTCCCTCACGATCACACTCTCGTCAGTCTTGAATATTAAACAGAGGTAATTGACTAATACTTGATGGCTGCTCCTAGCGTGCTCGTTCTAAAGTACTTTTAGTTAGTCCCGCTTGATGTACACTCTTGAGTAAAGACAATATCATTTCCGATCTGAGGTCAGGGCATTACTATAAATGTAACCGACCACTGTACTCTATAATAACTTTGGTTTTCACCAAGCTCATGGTTTCCCATATGAACTTTAATTTAGAATATTATTACTTTCAAACAAAGGTCGGGTACCCAATCTAGGTTAGCCGTGGAACTGCTTGTTGTCCTAGATGGAAATTAACACCCTTTCCACCCAAGTACACTTGAATCAATATCAAGACTCAGTCGGATCCCTAAAATACAATTATATGCTCCATCTCAACTGGATTTTAGTCATAATTAATTTAAAAGATATGCAATTTAAAAGAGATCTGAGCCAACTTATCAGCAATCAAAGTAATTCTGCACTCTTATCTTGTGCTTGAGTGTTAAAATGGCCCTCGTATGAGTTTTCATGAGTCATCATTGGCCCTCAGCCAGTTTGAGGTTGAGACCCTGGCTATAGAGCATGTTATATTAGTAATTAAATTGCCAGGGTATTAGAAACTCTCCTAAATGCTCTTCTCTGCGTCTTTCCCATGATGCAGAGCTCAATCTGAACGGTTTCCTCCAGCAGCAGAACACCACGGCTCATTTCTACACAGAGCTGATGAGGAAACTGGAGCTCATGAATGGAACTCTGGGATACATGCTGACGTACCTGGACAACATGCAGACCCGCCTGGAGGACCGCCTGCACATGATCCAGGGATACCTCGGCTGGGCAGGTGCTCACATTAGGGACCAATAATCAGAAAACTAGGGATGGGCGGATCGATCCTGAAGTATTGATATTTTTGATACTGGGAATGTATCAAAAGGATCAGTCCTTGTGTAAAAGTATAAACCTTTTCTGGGTTTTTTCTTACTGAGTGATCAGAGATTTTCGAATATCTCAATAATTATAGCGCTGCATATTATATAAGTATTTAATTAAATAGGAACACGAATGGAAACTGTGATATTCTTCTGCTGTATCTCTGCTAAAAGGTCAGCGTTAGCTCATGGCACATTAGTATAGACATCACAACCTGCGCTAGGTGTGTGTGAAACTCGAGAGCGAAGCTGTGGTCATGGTCATGGTTATGGTCATAGGTTGCCAGATTGGGCTTTTTTTTATTTATTTTTTCTGGGTAAAAAATGACAAGGGTGGTTGTGCAATGGCGTGCCCGCCAGCCCCGGTCATCACTTATAATCCTGTTTAAACCTGTTGGGATCTCCCAAAGAGATGCCATAGCCCCCGTTCTTCACATGTAAACGCATACAACAGTTCTGATCTCCCAATGAGAGACACCATCTTGTCTGGAATCAGTCAGCTACATCTGGCAACACTGTCAGCATATACCAGATTTCTGTAACAGCTCACAGGGATCAGAGCAATACACTGTACTCCAGTAACGAAATTTTGATTGAAATATGTTTGTAGTTTGGTTGAAATAGTTTTAAATAAACTTGTTTATCAAATACAATACAAAGTTTAGGTACACATAATAACTGGGGGAGATGTACTATTATATATTTTTAATTGTTTGTTTTGTGAAATAAACCTGTTATATTTAATATTAATAATAAAGGTGTTAAACATTTTTCAAAAAATCTATATGAAATATTCAAGTTTTGGTATCAATATCAAATATACTTTTCTTGGAATACTTGGTATGGGATCAGAAACTAAAATATTCATATTGATTATCCCTACAGAAAACGTAGAGTTAAGGACAATCATTTAGTATTTTCATTTATTTATTTATTTATTTTTTTTCTAATTTCTCCAATGCTAGCGAATAGATTCAGGAATTTTTCACAGTATATTCTGTATTATTTTTTCTTCTTTTGGCCAGAATAAAAGCATTTTTTTTATTTTTTAAAAACCTTTTTAATGTCAATATTATTAGCCCCTTCAGCAATATTTGTTTTGGATTGTCTCCAGAACAATCCACTGTTATACAATGACTTGCCTAGTTACCCTAACTTTAACCCGATTAAGCTTTAAATGTCACTTTAAGCTGAACACTAGCATCTTGAACAATGACTAGTCAAATATTATGTGCTGTCTTCATGACACAGATAAAATAAATCAGTTGTTAGTTCTAAACTATAGTTATTAGTTTGTTTTTAATTTAATGATGATGAGGGTGATTAAATGATCCATAAACTTTCCATTCTGGAACTAATGCTTGAATATCCATCTGCTTCCAGGCTTAAGTCTGCGTGCGCTGTGGACGTGTGTGATGCATGCTGGGTATTTTCTGCTGTGTGCGGTGCTGCTGTCGTTCCTCCAGTGCACCACCTTCTCCAGAGTCACCCTGCTGCTCTCGGTGCCTATCAACGCCATAGCGGAGATCAACCAGCAGGCGGCGCTCGACCTGATCTCGCTCACTTTACTGCTCTTCACACTTTCTCTAGGTACTGAATAGCATACAAGCCAGCCCTCCCGTTTTTGCTGTGATTTCTCTCGCATTCATACAATAATGGAAGTATTATTCCTGTATTTTTATTCTTTCTATGAAAATTGGAAGTAGCATCAACACAGAGCCAATCTCAAATCTGATATAATTGCAAAAGCTGTTCAGGAGAACTGTGCTGTCGCTTTATTTCATCTTGAAAGCACACTGAATTGAATATAAAAACAGCCGCATTCAAGTTTATTTCATTACAGCTATGCATCGCCGCCCGTATGTAACCTCTAAATCAATTCACTTGATGTAATGGTGCTTACTGATGAACTCACGTCCTAGTGATTAAAGACACTGGTCCCAGATCAGCTTAAATATGTAATATGTAAAGTATATAAACTTTAAAAAAGAAAGAAAGTACTTAAATTTAACATAAATAATAATTTACCTTTTCAAAGTCTAATGATTACAGGTCCTGCATAAGTATCACTAAATAAAATGCAAATTGTATTTATTAAAATTAGTGATTTTTATGCTAATTAAACGATTTAATGATGCAAATGGAAATGATTGATTTTTGTGCACATGGTCGGGCAAGAATCATTTTGTGATGGACTTCTTGGTAAAATTGAATCCCTTTGTTGATTGCATAAAAAAAAAAAGATAAATAGCACAAGGATCATTTTATACATTGAATCGTACATTAAATTCATATTTCATGAACGCAATGCATCAGTGAATGAGTGATCAGGTCAAAGATTGAACATCTTCATTTAATATTTTTAGATGTAAAAACGCAAACATTTGTACGGCTCTGCTGACTGTAAAATCCCTTTTTGTCTGTAAATGTTCTGTAAATTGTGACTGGTAAATGTCCATTTGGAGGTAGTTTGGTCTATGCATGTTTAGTTTATTATTATTTATTTATTTTTCTATTTATTTCATATTTATTAATATTTATTTGTTTTATATTTGTGTATTTTATATTTATTTACCATCAAATTTTTATATTTGTTATTATATATTTTTTAATTAATATTTTATTTATTTGTTTAATTTATAACTGATTAAGTTTATATTTCTTTATTTTTCATTTTTTATTATTTTTATTTAATTTTTATTTTCAATATTTCATATTCACTTATTTTATATTGATTTTCTTTAATTATTTTATATTTAGTAGTTTGTGTGTGTGTGTATGTATGTATGTGTGTGTATATATATATATATATTTTTTTTTTTTATTCTTTTTTATTTAATATTTAATTTCATATTTGTTTTTTATTTTATTGCATTTTATTTATTTAATATTAATTTGGTTGTTGTTTATTTTTAATTTTATTTAATATTTAATTTTATTGATTTTTTTATTATATATATATATATATATATATATATATATATATATATATATATATATATATATATATATTATTGTTTATTTGTTACTTATTTTATTTATTTGATTAAACCTAATTTCATTTATATATATATATATATATATATATATATATATATTTATATATATATATATATATATATAAAAAAAAAATATATATATATATATATATATATATATATATATATATATATATATATATATATAAAAATATATATATATATATATATATAAAAATATATATATATATATATATATATATATATATATATATATATATAAAAATATATATATATATATAAAAATATATATATATATATATATATATATATATATATATATATATATATATATATATATATATATATATATATATATATATATATATAAAAATATATATATATATATATATATATATATATATATATATATATATATATATATATATATATATAATTTTTATTATAATTATTATTTTATTATTTTTATTATAATTATTTATCATCTATTTATATATTTATATTATCTATTTTTTTTTTCATTTTATGTTCTTTAGGTCGATGGTTTGTGCTGCAGCTGCTTTGGGCTTTGTCTAAAATTAAGGGTCGGACCTGCAGTCGTCCTCCCCATCTCTCCATCTATCCCCCAAAGGAGAAAACTCCAGAAAAACAGCATGAATTTGGCGAGAAGTGCCCTGCGTCTTCATCCACTCCTGTCCAGTGAGTCCAGCCTGAATAACGCGCATTTCACTGTAGAAACCACCACCTCTCACCATTCACAACCTGATCCTGCCTTTTCTCTACATGCATCATTAAAGTATTTACATATACATTTTTGTTGTAGGAATGACCCCGTGTGTGATTTGGAGGTGGAGAGCTTCATAATGGGTAATGCACTCTTGTTTGTCTTGTTGTCTGCTCTCACACAGTAACTGTCGGGTACTTAATGTTTGCTTATATTGAGGATTAAAGACTTTAAAGGGATGATTTTCACCCGAAAATAAAAACGTACTCCATTTACTCTCCCATAATATCTATGAGTTTCTTTGTGTTGAAAACAAAACAAGATATATTGAATAAAGCTGAAAACTAAAATAAGGAAAACAAATAACATGGAAGTCGATGGTTACGGGTTTTCCACATTCTTCAAAATATCTTCCTTTGTGTTCCTTTGGGGTCAACCGCCCTTTTAATGCTGTGTACACACCAGACGCGGCACGTGCAGATAAATCACATTGCGCGTAAATAGAAGCGTGCACATTTTGAGTTCACTCGCTTCATTTGTGCGTCTAATTCACTTTACAATAGACATGGATGCATGTTATGGGCAGGGAATTGGATGAACTAAATTGAATGGCCTTAGTGTATTAGTGTGTATGGGTGTTTCCCATTACTGAGTTGCAGCTGAAAGTACATCTACTGTGTGAAACAGAATAGTTGGCAGTTAATTCTGCTGTGGCAACCCCCAATAAATAAGGGACTAGGCCAACGAACGCACGCTATTCTTTCATTTGTTTTTCATGCTACACTCCAAAATGTGCATTAACACACCCTGACGGGCACCCAGCATTTTTGCCTGACTTTAATCAGCTCAGTAACACATTTCTGCTGTTTTTGTGTGTAGGTGATCCATGTGTGCTGGGCGTTTCTCCATCTCGCTGTCCACCAAAGTTCAGTCATCAACACTTAGGCGGTACACCGAACCATTCAACTCCGAGACTCAAGAGCCGCCACAGCATTGCAGCAGTGAGTCCCAAATTCATTATATAAAGCGCCAACCTCAATTTTCTCTGAGTGTTTGAGGTTTAAAAGCGTCCCATTATGCAAAAATCACTTTTATAAGGGGTTCAAACACAAGTTGTGTGACAGCAGTGTGTGAATATATCCAGCCTCTAATGAGAAACATGAATTTGTTTATTTGTTATATTCAAACTTGATGAAAACAGTGCAGAAACACTTTGACTGACATTCTCCCTTTATATGATGTCATCAGAGGGGGGAAAGCCCCGCCCACTAGTGCCCATCTCATTAGCATGTCCAGCAGCCCTGAGTGAGAAGCAGCCGTCTGTCCGTTAGCCATCAGAGTGTTTGAGCTGCTGAAGATAATGTCAGCATAGACTAAGAAGATTATAGATGTGGAGTTTTAGATGAACATCGACAGGAGTGACATAGACTGACAGAAGCATGAAGCGCACGCTCACACTGAAGCACACATGCAGACCAGCACTGATAACGCTAGTCCTGTTTTCAATCTGCCACTATGCTGACACACAGGCATCTGTAGCTCCGCCCTCTTCAGAATAGAGCACCGCCTCATTTAAATTTAAAGCGACAGTCACCAAAACACTACAATTAGGATCAAAGCCTAAAAGGGGCGGATTAAGAGAGTTATGAAGCGTTATCAGTGTGGTATTTTGAGCTGAAACTTCACTAAACACTCTAGGGATGTCAGAAATGTGTATTACGTCTTGCTTCTTAAAACGTTTCATTTTAAGATTTCCCATTTTATATGCGTTTATATTGATTTGATATGGAATTTGTTGGCATTTCAAGTCAACCTGACCTTGTTTTGATGTATTTGTGCTTCGTTTCATTCATGCGTATTGTTCGTTATGTTACTTGCTTTAAAAGTTGCTGTCTCAAAGCGCTTTACAAGACTATACAAAATACATGTATTATATTAGAGATTGTTACAAGACCTTTTACACACGTCCAATATTTACCAATTAAGGGTTAATGTGCTGCATTGCACCGCAGAATTGTGACGGATGCGTTTTCTGACCTGCAGACAGAGCTGGATAACATTCCTCAGAGGAACCTTGGAGTATTTTTGGAGACTGTGAACCGCTCGCGAAGCTCAAGTCCCAACCAATCACTCGCCAGCAGCAGGTATGCTTTAATAAAGTCCTAAAATCAACATGAATTCAGTGTATTTGGATTGATATACCATACAAATGTCCAATATCAATAGCTCTGCAACAGAAATCTATTACTTAAAGTCTTCACAATACTCGGCATTAGCAATTGCCAGTTTTATTTTAAAGCACTGTGGCAGCTGAGAAGTAAATTTTTGTTATTTTCAAATAATTTTTGGAGCAAAATCTGTAAAAATAGGTGTTAAATAGGGATGCACCGATCCTGATACTTGGATCGGATATCGGTTCGACAGCACATATTTTTGCTGGATGGGGTATCGGCCAGCTATTACCGATCTAACACGTGCGCTATATTCTATGTAATTCATAAGCCAACAAAAGCCATGAAGGTAGCCTATTATAAGCCTATTATAATTTGTATTTCATTATGTTCAGTCATTATCAGCTGTATTTATAAACACAGTCCTCTGAAAAGCAGAATATAGGTGTGGAAAAAGAAGTGTAGTAAAGATTCTTGTGTATAACAATGCTGCTTTGCATTATAACTAAAATCTACAGACAATTTGCAACGGATATGTAAGTGCAATGACATAAACAAGAGTATATTTGGGTGATTATATTAAAGTTGTATGCATGAAAGCTGAAAAATCAACTGAGCTGTGTATAAAAAATTGTCAGCATGTTGTCAGCATGTTTTGTCTTCGGCCTTAAGCTTATTTGATAAAACAAATTATAAGTTTACTCGCTTGACAGAAGACACTGGCAGAAAGGGGAGGAGTTTGGAATTTGGAGGGAAGCGCAGAGATTGGTTTAAAACTGTCACTGTCTCTGACCAATAGACGGCGAGCAAGCTCTCTTAAATAGTAGCTGTTCAACCGTTATCACTCAGTTTCTACAGTTGACGTGGAACTGTTAGTATTCGGTATCAAGATGAGCGGAAGAGGTAAAACAGGCGGCAAAGCTAGAGCTAAGGCTAAGTCTCGCTCATCCATGAAAAGCCGAAAAATCAAAACTGAGCTGTGTATAAAAAATTGTCAGCATGTTTTGTCTTTGGCCTTAAGCTTATTTGATAAGACAAATTATAAGTTTACTCGCTCGACAGAAGACACTGGCAGAAAGGGGAGGAGTTTGGAATTTGGAGGGAAGCGCAGAGATTGGTTTAAATTCCTGATACTTGGATCGGATATCGGTTCGACAGCACATATTTTTGCTGGATGGGGTATCGGCCAGCTAGTACCGATCTTACACGTGCGCTATATTCTGTGTAGTTCATAAGCCAACAAAAGCCATGAAGGTCGCCTATTATAAGGGCCCAGAAAGTTGTCATGTAGCCAGCGTTATCCCAAATGTTCTGAAGCCATTCTATAGTTTAATGTGAAGCACCGATAAATATTCGAGTGGTTCAATTCATGTTCAGTTCAGCGCTTCCCGCCGCTGTGCCTGTCAATAGGCTCGTTTGAGGTGCGCCTCGCCTTGACTGCATTGTAAACGAGAGCGGGCGTCTCCAGCAAGAGAGAGCGGTGCGAGCGGTCTCTTTAATACTGTGTGGTTTGCTGATTGGGCTGATATTGACATGCCAAACATGAAAGAGATGCGTCTCGAACCCTGTTGCACACTGTTGGTTTATTTTCAGCACTGTTAGCATGTCTGTTTAGTCGTGATGCCTCTTAAATTGGCTCAATTGCATCAACAAAGCAGCAGTTTAAGGATAGTGTATTGTTTTTCTGTCACATTACAAATAAATAGGTTTAAAAAAAAAATGAAGCACATTTGTTTTGGATGACACGCAATGTGCAAGTCAGTTAAATTTTAATATCTTTTGCATTTGTTTATTATACACCTTGCATTTGAGTTATGTATATAAAATTGTAACCAGTTTTGTAAATGAGTCCTACATTTTAATATTGATGTATTTGTTGAAATTACACTGAAACGAACTGAATCAAAGTCGTATTGCAGAAGTCGTTTGACATGTTACGATGCCTCAATTTTAATATCACAGTACCTCACATTTTAATTTGTCTTTTGGGGGGGCTCAAGTTCCTTTTCAGGACGCTCGCTGTGCAGCGGCATCACCCGACTGGGCCAGCCATGCAAAAAGAGGGCTGTGGTGGGTCAGGACTACTGCAGAGTCCACGAAGGAGGACACACTTCCTACAGCCGGCTGTAAAATGGATTCAGCATCTGCTGTTTTTAAAACCCATTTCTGTTTGCAGAGAGATTGGCAGTGATTACTACAGCACGGTCACTTTTTAACTATTTAATCATGATCTTTTTGTGGTGTTGGTCATTTAGGGCTGTTACATGTTTGCTTTACTTTTAGATGCACTTTCTATTTATAATAAATTATGAAAAATTGCAATGACTGTTTTTTTTTTTTTTAATTAAATCTGGAGCATCCACACCAACACGCGGAGAACATGCAAACTCCACCCATAAACACCAACTGGCTAAGCCAGCACTTGTGACCCTCTTGCTTTGAGGCCACGGTGCTAATAAAACAAAACTTCCCAACTAGATTCAATTATTGTGCTCTTTTTGTGAAAGTGTGGGTGGCTCTTAAAAGAGCCGTGGGATTTTTAGGGAAGCGCGCAGATGTTTAACCGCCAAAGCCGTACAGAGTGCGTCCCTGTCTCTTCAGCGCGTACACAACATCCATGGCGGTCACGGTCTTTCTCTTGGCGTGCTCGGTGTAGGTGACGGCATCACGGATGACGTTCTCCAGGAACACCTTCAACACTCCGCGAGTCTCCTCGTAGATCAGACCAGAGATACGCTTCACACCGCCACGGCGGGCGAGACGACGGATGGCGGGTTTGGTGATTCCCTGGATGTTATCACGGAGAACTTTGCGGTGTCGCTTAGCGCCTCCTTTTCCGAGTCCTTTACCACCTTTGCCTCTTCCAGACATGATTTCAGTATTAAATGTAGAGCTCAATCGAAAGACGAATGAATGAACCCGTGTCTTCAGAGATTAAGGTTTTACAGTCGCTAAGAGGACCTAGTTGAGACCCGTTAGGGCGGGGTTACATAGTCGCATGCTGTGCGAGCAGCGTACGTAGTTACATGATTTAACAGGATTTAGTTTTAGCACTATTTGAAAGAAATTGTTTTATTCAGGGAAGTAATACAACTAGTGTTTTAACATGCGTAGGTTTGTGTCCGTTGAATAATTTGTATTTCATTATGTTCAATCATTATTAGCTGTATTTATAAACACAGTCCTCTGAAAAGCAGAATATAGGTGTGGAAAAAGAAGTGTAGTAAAGATTCTTGTAGATAACAATGCTGCTTTGCATTATAACTAAAATCTACAGACAATTTGCAACGAATATGTAATTGCAATGACATAAACAAGAGTATATTTGGGTGATTATATTAAAGTTTCAGGCATGAAAAGCCGAAAAATCAAAACTGAGCTGTGTATAAAAAATTGTCAGCATGTTTTGTCTTTGGCCTTAAGCTTATTTGATAAGACAAATTATAAATTTACTCGCTCGACAGAAGACACTGGCAGAAAGGGGAGGAGTTTGGAATTCGGAGGGAAGCGCAGAGATTGGTTTAAAACTGTCACTGTCTCTGACCAATAGACGGCGAGCAAGCTCTCTTAAATAGTAGCTGTTCAACTGTTATTACTCAATTGCTACAATTGACGTGGAATTGTTAGTATTCGGTATCAAGATGAGCGGAAGAGGTAAAACAGGCGGCAAAGCTAGAGCAAAGGCAAAGTCTCGCTCATCCAGGGCTGGTCTTCAGTTTCCCGTTGGACGTGTTCACAGACTGCTCCGCAGGGGTAACTATGCTCAGCGTGTTGGTGCCGGTGCTCCAGTGTACTTGGCCGCTGTGCTCGAGTATCTGACCGCTGAGATCCTGGAGTTGGCTGGAAACGCCGCTCGGGACAACAAGAAGACCCGCATCATCCCCCGTCACCTGCAGCTGGCGGTGCGCAACGACGAGGAGCTGAACAAGCTTCTGGGTGGAGTGACCATCGCTCAGGGCGGTGTGCTGCCCAACATCCAGGCCGTTCTGCTACCCAAGAAGACCGAGAAGGCTGCCAAAGGCAAATAAATAAGCTGAAGGTCAATAACTAAGACACCTAAAGGCTCTTTTCAGAGCCATCCACTTTCTCTATGAAAAGAGTACCAATAACTTACTGAGAGATTGCACATAACTTAACAATTCACACAAACGCTTATTTCACAGCTGATGTGTACCATATCCCTAAAATGGTGAATCTTGTGCAACATTTCGGACAGATAAGTGACGATAATTGATCTCTACTGGTTTTCTCTATTAGTTTTAGCTTTATATTCACTTAAAGTGAAATGTGATTTAAATTGGTTATATTTTACATTAATTACTGGGCAGAAAAATTATTCGACCCAAAACCTTGCTTGATTATTGCAAAGAAATACCATAGACGTAGTTAATGGATGTTTTACTCGCTATGGATTCAACAGCAACAATTACAATTCGTGGAACCTAGAGTTTGAGATGATTTGCTTTCTAAAGGATCAAACTTCTACATGAGAGTGAGGGGGATAAAAAGGGTTGATCTCATTGTAGGTGTACAGTAAAGTAAACATAAGAAAACGCGGGCTGTCGCTGAATTTTGTTGAAAACGGAACGTGCTGCCATTGGTCAGATTTCACTCGCAGTAGCCAATCAAATGACTTGCTGACGCACCGCCCACAAAGAACACTGCCGAGCAGAGTACAAATAGCGGCTGCTAGACTGACTGGATCATTACTTTTGTCTAGAAAGCAAGAGAAGAACTTTGAAAACATGGCAAGAACCAAGCAGACCGCCCGTAAATCCACTGGAGGCAAAGCCCCAAGGAAGCAGCTCGCCACCAAAGCAGCTCGCAAGAGTGCTCCTGCCACCGGTGGAGTCAAGAAGCCTCACCGTTACAGGCCCGGTACCGTGGCACTGCGAGAAATCCGTCGCTACCAGAAGTCCACTGAGCTGCTGATCCGCAAACTGCCCTTCCAGCGTCTGGTCCGAGAAATCGCTCAGGACTTCAAGACAGATCTGCGCTTCCAGAGCTCCGCTGTCATGGCTCTTCAGGAGTCCAGCGAGGCTTATCTGGTCGGTCTGTTCGAGGACACCAACCTGTGCGCCATCCACGCCAAGAGGGTCACCATCATGCCCAAGGACATCCAGCTGGCCCGCCGCATCCGCGGAGAGCGCGCTTAAGATAATTGTTGATCCGTTTTAAAGTCAAAGGCTCTTTTAAGAGCCACCTAAGTTTATCCAATTAAAGGGGAATTTTCATCTCAGCAATTTTATTAAGCTAAATAGTGCATAAAGTGATTATTTCACTAAATACCTAAAGTCAATCATCATACATGTACAAATCTTAAAATGAGCAGTGCAACATCTGTACCAACTTGAGCTTGTTATTAGCAGTAGTCAACTCCTTGAGGATGTAGTGGTGTAATGAGGAAACAAAAACCCTACTTATATCTTGTCTGCTGCTTTCGTTGGAAGGGGTTTAAAACAGAAGTTTAATATTACTTTTCACAAGACGTTTTCCAGAATCAAATTCTAGATTGAAATGATCATTGTAAACTATTGAAAACAACTGATGATGCTAGAACTGCCATATGATTATGTTGACTGGAGTAGAGGAAGTTTAAAAAGTGCAGCAAATTATAGGATGCTTAAATTAAGTTCATCTCAAATGCTTTAAAGTAGTAACAAAATCTTAATATCCAATGTTAAAAATACAGCAAATAATCCATTTAACCTCTTTGGAATCTATTTAAATGTAAGACATGTTTCACAGATACAAAAGCAGTACATTTTCTATATTTTCATAGCCAAAGACATCCGGCTGGCCCGTCACATCAGTGGAGAGTGTGCTCAAGTTAATTTATAATCTGCATAAATTACAAAAACAGTTATTTTTGTAGTTTTGAGATATAATTTTTTCTAATGAAGTTTTTAGTTTTACTTTTCAAAAATCATGTTTTATATTTAGGAGAGAATAGTTTAATTGCAAAATGGGTAAAATATTCTGCTAAAAAAAATTAAATTAACTCTTTATATAAGCCTATCACCCTTTTAAAATATAAGAGTGTTATGAGGTTTAACAATTATTGAACAGAGATGATGCCAATTTACTGACCATTTAATGGGTGGAAACATAATCAACATACAGTACTATGTTCTGAATCATTATCTGCAATAAATGGTTATAAATGTATATAACTCAAAGAAAAATACAAGTTTCAACTTAAAGTTCAACTTGATAACTATTTATTATAACTTAATAATAATAAGGTCAAAACTTCCCCCTATAGGGGAACTAAGTGGCAGAGAAAAGTTGTTGCTATCAAACATAGTTTACTTCATTGAAGAGATTCATCCAAGAGACGTATTGATAGTCGGTTTTGCAAATGAATGTCTTGTAGTTTTTTCGAAATACAAAATACAGTATTTTATTTTGATACTTGTTGTGTCTGCTGTATGTTGTAGTTTATTTTGATAGATGTAATACTGGGGTATTATTTTATTTTATAATACATTTCATTATATTTTTGGCCATCCCTGATAACACTTACAATAGAATGTGTAATGTTTTTAAAATACGGAGAAGAAACTATTATAAACATTTGCATTTTATCCACCTTTATTACATTGCTTTTTATTTGACCACAATTCAACATAATGTTTAATGAAAAAAAAAAACTTGTACAACATCATATACGCTGCCTAGCAAGTATATTGATAATAAACTCTGTCAAATCTGATTTAGAATCAGAGCAAATCACCACTCACATAAAAAATACTATAGTAATTTATAGTAAATAAAAGTGTTATTGGTTTACATTAAAGAATTAAATATTTAAATTGTGGTAATTTGATAGTTGCTATTTAATACAACAATTAAGCAATATAGATTAAATTCCCCAGTATTGTACTTAGTTTCTGCATTATCTATTGATACTAAATAAAATAAATATTACTGTGATACAGCAATTTACATCAATACACTAAAGCTTGTCAGCTTACTATAGTTAATACTACAGTATGCAGTATCCTTCATTAACAAAGGGTTGTAAATGCTATAATATATACAGTATAAAACACTCGACTATAGTATGGTTCAAAAACACAAGAGCCCTTCCTATGAATTCACGGTGTATTCAAGTGGACCTGTTAACTGGATAAACTTCTTTCCCCACAGTGAAATACAAATACCAATAATCCCTGCTGTAAATACTATGCTCTGTGCTGCGATTGAAATGGTGATAATAAACTGCTGCTGTACGAACAGATTGTGTCATCCTCCAATTAAACTGCATAGTATTTGCTTGCTCAAAGAAGATTGCTGCGGTATTGAGGGATGATCATCTGACACTGCATATAGCTCCGCCTTCTCGTGTTTCAACGAGGTCCTGTAGGCAATTATAAAAGTCTTTGAGCAGGCGGTTCATTGTTATTGTGAAGCGTGAGCTTTGTCTACAATCTATCATGTCTGGAAGAGGCAAAGGTGGTAAAGGACTTGGGAAAGGAGGCGCTAAGCGTCACCGTAAAGTTCTCCGTGACAACATCCAGGGAATCACCAAACCCGCTATCCGTCGTCTCGCTCGCCGTGGCGGTGTGAAGCGTATCTCTGGTCTGATCTACGAGGAGACTCGCGGAGTGTTGAAGGTGTTCCTGGAGAACGTCATCCGTGATGCCGTCACCTACACCGAGCACGCCAAGAGAAAGACCGTGACCGCCATGGATGTTGTGTACGCGCTGAAGAGACAGGGACGCACTTTGTACGGCTTCGGCGGTTAAACATCTGCATCCCATCCTGAAAACCCAACGGCTCTTTTAAGAGCCACCCACATTTTCATAAAGAGCTCATTTCAACTTTTGTTTTAAATCAAATGAGATTTTTCAATATAACCATGGTGCAAAGTAATGAATCAAGTAACTAGCGACTCCCAAACCGTTTTATGGACAATAAATTGTCACATACAAGCTAACACTTCATTATGTGGATTTGGGTTTATTAGAGCTGTTAGTATTATCTTTAAATGTTTGATGATGTTTGGTTTCTTATCAATATCTATACGCCTGTGATTTAAGTTAAGCTGCTTCTGTTAGCATATCTGTGCATTTAATTGATTTTAAAACACCTTAGTTTGAGATCAATCTTTTACAATTATAGGATGGTGTATAAACCACAATAGTTAACCTATATCTCTATTATAAAAAAGGGCATTTTTGACGGGCTGTTGTTATAGTTTTAATAAATAGAGAAAATGTTTTAGCGAGGAATTAAAAATGAGATGAATTAAAATTAAAAATGAGACATTATGGCGGGAATGTCAGACAAAGAAGCCCTGAGCGAAGTCAGCAGGGGTGGGACTAAATTTTCAAACTTACAGGCTTGTGATTGGCAGGCGAGTCTTTGTAGAAGCTCAGTTCTAGCCAATGAACTTGATTCACTTTTATTTTTTTAAAGGAAAGCACCCAATAAGAAGACAGCAGCGCTTCTGAAATGGTGTGACTTCTGAATAAAAACCCAGTTCAGAGCTCAGTGTCAATAACTGAGGTTTCATTTCAACGTTTAGATATGCCTGAACCAGCAAAGACTGCGCCCAAAAAGGGCTCCAAGAAAGCCGTCACCAAGACCGCAGGTAAAAGCGGGAAGAAACGTAGAAGATCGAGGAAAGAGAGTTATGCCATTTACGTGTACAAAGTGCTGAAGCAGGTCCATCCCGACACTGGTATCTCCTCCAAGGCGATGGGCATTATGAATTCGTTCGTCAACGACATCTTCGAGCGCATCGCCGGTGAGGCGTCTCGCCTCGCTCACTACAACAAGCGCTCCACCATCACTTCCAGAGAGATCCAGACCGCCGTGCGTCTGCTGCTGCCCGGTGAGCTGGCCAAACACGCCGTGTCTGAGGGCACCAAGGCTGTGACCAAATACACCAGCTCAAAGTAAATCGCTGAAATAACTTTGCCAAGACCCAAAGGCTCTTTTAAGAGCCACCAATATTCTCCTTCAAAGAGTTATTCGTTTAGCAATATTTATGTTAGGACTGTAATAATATTCATGCACTAACTATCATGAGAGACTCCCTTTTATCCATGTGTTTGACTATATAATGTGTTTAGGACATAAAATCTCAAGACTCATTACACCCAGAGTTAATGTTTTTTTTTTTGTTGTTGTTTTTGTCATTAAACACGTTATATTTAAAAATGGAAAACAAATGAACAAAACGGACCCGGATTGTACACGTACCGATATTGCCTAGAACTCATCAAATTTTGTTAAAGGACGAATTTTCGTTGCAAAAGACAAACAATGAGAACGAGCGGGGGATTGGGATTTGGAGGGAGGTGCAGTGATTGGCTTTTACCTTCCGAAGACTCTGACCAATAGAAAGTGAACATACTCCTTTAAATACTGACTGCCTTGATCAGTGTGATTGATTCTAGGGACGAGTAACATCACAACATGAGCGGAAGAGGCAAAACAGGCGGTAAGGCTAGAGCTAAGGCTAAGACTCGCTCCTCCAGGGCTGGTCTTCAGTTTCCTGTTGGCCGTGTTCACAGGCTGCTCCGTAAGGGAAATTATGCTCAGCGTGTTGGTGCCGGTGCTCCAGTCTACTTGGCCGCTGTGCTCGAGTATCTGACCGCTGAGATCCTGGAATTGGCTGGAAACGCCGCTCGGGACAACAAGAAGACCCGCATCATCCCCCGTCACCTGCAGCTGGCGGTGCGCAACGACGAGGAGCTGAACAAGCTTCTGGGTGGAGTGACCATCGCTCAGGGTGGTGTGTTGCCCAACATCCAGGCCGTTCTGCTTCCCAAGAAGACCGAGAAGGCTGCCAAAGGCAAATAAATAGCTGCTGTCTGATAAACAAACCCCTCAAAGGCTCTTTTCAGAGCCACCCACTTTCTCCTTGAAAGAGCGGTCTGATTATGTCGTCTTGAGTTTAGCAGAAGTAAATTACTGCATAAGTTACCAGTGTCAACAAAAGGGTCTGTTAAACAAATGAATTTCGTAATGCTGAATAGCAAACCCGTGGCTAGTTTACACAAGTAATAATGAAAAACATTTGTGTGTATTCCGTAATTGTACCTGCAGTCTTATTTCATGTTTTTAAATGTTCTTTTGAATCAAAATTCTCTAAAGCAAATATTTGTTGGTGTCCAATATTTGTATTTTTTATTTCTAGTATATTTAGTATTGATATGTTTAAAGCAGTAATCTAAATTTAACATTAGGTATTAGTTGTAGGAGACTGGAGCTTTCTCCACAATTTTAAACAGTATTTTTTATAATACATTCATAACAGAATGATTACAGAACGTAATATTTTGTGGTTATTTCTTAATAATATTGGGTTTTCCTAAATACAACAGACTGGAAATGTTCCAGGTTTGTCTCACTGGAAGAGGACCCAAGTCACACTAGAGGGCCTGTCTTTGCTTGTCTGGGGTTACCTGTTGAGATTGCCGAGTGGCAGAGTAATATATACACAATGTTTAAATAGTGCTCAGTATAAATGAGCATACTACATTTAAAAAAAACTAGTTTTTAGCAGTTTCAGATGGATATAGCCAATACATTTTGGTGCATTTAAACAAAACCTGTTAATTGTTTTATTAAATAATTTTATCCATTAAAATAAGAGTTTAGTCGCATAAAATTTGAATTCAAATGAATTATTGCATAACAAAATACAAAAGTGTATCTATTTAGTCTTTTTTACGCGTATCTTGATTTTTCTTGTTCATTTAAATGTCTTTAATACCACAACATTAATCTCTGTGTTGTAGTTTTTGCACCAGGATTTTTTTTTGTTAGTTCTAGTTGTAAATATTTTCAGCTTAGTCCCTTAATAATGTATGATAATAGGGGTCGCCACAGCGGAATGAACTGCCAACTTATCTAGCATATGTTCTACGCAGCGGATGCCCTGCAGTTGCAACCCATCACTGGGAAACATGCATACACACTCATTCACATGCATACACTACGGACAATTTAGCCTACCCAATTACCCTATAGTGCATGTGTCCAGTGGAAACCCACGTCATAGGTGAACATGCAAACTCCACACAGAAATGCCAATTGAGCCAGTCAAGGCTCAAACCAGCAGCCTTCTTACTGTGTAAATTTAAAAAATGTAAAAAAAAAATACATTTAACTCACCATTTTGTTATAATTTTTAAAATGTTCTGTGCAGAATTTGTTTTAAAATACACATTGAATTTAGCTACAAACATCGTATGGTGCAGTCAAAATTAAAATATCACCCTGGACCTTAATTGTATTAAAACAAATGACTTTTAGACGATTATTCTGATATATTTTCAGATTTTTACTCAGTATTACATTTCTATCATTCCATTTACATGGTAAAACTGGCAAATGTCAATTTTTATTTAAGAAATACACTGCAGTTTTACATATTGCATTGCTACTTTGCATATTATGTTAAAAAATAAATGTACTACTTTTATGCTTCCATTGTAAAGATGGAAATGAGAGAAACACTTAATATAGACGAGAGCAGATATGGTGTGAATCAGCTTTTCACAATGATTCAGTCAAAAAAAAACTAAACATGCTTTTGCGACAATTCTCCGTATCAAATGTATATTATATAAAATGTGATGCAAAGAAACTGAAGTGAGTTAAAGTAGGAAATATTTCTGTTTAATTAAAACAGATGTGCCATAGTTTTCCATTGGGGACATATTTTAACTTTGGAAAAATTAATAAAATGCAAAGTATTGCAGTGAACACAGTAATCAACATCTGAAGTGGATCATCACCTTTCAGCAAAGTTGTCCTAAAACTGTTCTTGTTTTTTTGAACCACTTCAAATGCCAACTTCTGTATTTAAAATCTCAATACTATTACCGAGGCACAAGTATTGTGATATTTTACTATTTTATTAATTGTTCAGTCCTTATTTAATGAGAACTTTAATGATACATATGTTTAATAAAAATGAATAGTATTAGCCTTTATTGCAATTTTAGCAGAGCTTTCCACAGAACAAACACAATAGATGCTTTATTGCAAAAGGGTATTTCTAAGTACAAACTGACCAACACGCTGACAAAAACCTGCCATAAATGCTGCATGTATTTCCTTACAGCCCCATTTTCAGTTCATTTGAAACAAAATTCTCTAACGTAAATATTTGTTGCTGTCCAATATTTGTATTTTTATATTTCTATTATATTTAGTATTGATATGTTTAAAGCAGTAATCTAAATTTAACATTAAGAATTAGTTGTAGGAGACTGGAGCTTTCTTCACAATTTTAAGCATAGTATTTTTAATAATACATTCATAACAGAATGATGACAGAACACAATATTTTGTAGTTATTTTGTGAAATACTAGTATTCAGCTTAGTACAATTTAAAGGTTAGTTTATTATTATTTTTTAATAATATTGATATTACTAATATGTATTTCTTGTTCCAGCCATGCTAAAATAAATAGGATTTTTTTTTCATAAGAAAAATATAACATAATAATGATAAACATACTAATGATACTGAGAGAATTTCATTGCTAAACAGCTCTGGTGAAATATTGAAGAAGGAAAACAAATCTAATTTTACTGGAGGGCTAATAATTTTGATTGAGCTCTGTATGATTAAAACGTCAAAGGAGGCTAGATGGCACAGTTTTTTTTCACTATGTTACCCGGATTGGTCACGTTACAGTAAAGGTTGGGTTAAGGGGGTGGGGTCGAGAAAGGTTATTACGTCACATATTGTGATGTCACATAGATCCGCCTTTCAGTGTTTCAACTAGGTCCTGTAGGTGATTTTAAAATGTTTCTCGCAGAGCTTTTTATTTACTTGTTGATCCGATCTGTAAAGAAATCATGTCTGGAAGAGGCAAAGGCGGTAAAGGACTCGGAAAAGGAGGCGCTAAGCGTCACCGTAAAGTTCTCCGTGATAACATCCAGGGAATCACCAAACCCGCTATTCGCCGTCTCGCTCGCCGTGGCGGTGTGAAGCGTATCTCCGGTCTGATATACGAGGAGACCCGTGGTGTTCTTAAGGTGTTTCTGGAGAATGTTATCCGCGATGCTGTTACTTACACCGAACACGCCAAGAGAAAGACCGTGACCGCCATGGATGTTGTGTACGCGCTGAAGAGACAGGGACGCACTCTGTACGGCTTTGGCGGTTAAACATCTGCGCCCCATTTTGAAAACCCAACGGCTCTTTTAAGAGCCACCCACACTTTCATAAAGAGCACATTTCAACTTATTCAACCCGCACATTTTAATAATTATCATTATAATTAGTTTTTCGTTAGGTTGAGTAGTTTAATAAAATAAATTAACCAAATGCAGCTTTGGCGGTATTAAATTAAATAAATAATTGAATTCTGTATTTTCAGTTTTTTTTTACTACTAACTTGGTGCAGGATCATGTTGTATTTACGAAATAGTTTATAGTAAATCTAATGAAATGGTAATACATGGATATAAATGACTTTGAATATTATACAGCGTGTTTTGAAAACGTGTTGTTTTTTTTTTATTTGGTATGTCATTAAAAATAGGCCTGACGATACGCCATTTCATAAAAACGGCTTGATAAAGAAGATAATTCTTAATTTGTTAGTATCGGTAGTGTTTGATATTTATTTTGTTGTGAGAATTCACATTAAGTTTAATATGCGTTTTGACAGTGTCACAATTCATAATAATAAATAATAATAAATAAATAAAATAGCCATAATTACATTATCATTTTTCTACTGTTGCAATATTTCTTACATTTTAATGGAAACAAATCAAAATTACTACAAATAAATTGTGTAGATTTTGTTTACACAAGTGGACTTTTTCCGAAAAAAAAAAAAAACAGATCAATAATAAATCACAAAAAAGCGGTTGTTTACATTTAAACTGGAATACGCAACTAACCCGTTTACAGAACAGTAAACATACGCAAGCACAGGAGAATTAATGAGTAAATATTGTAATGGTAAAAAGGTTTAAATTTGGTCAAAGTTTAGGCGCCAGATTGCTATGCGGAGTATTATGTTGAGTCTACACGGTCCTCATATGGTAGTTAAGTTCACAGCCGCTCAGCTGCGTCACATCATTGATCTCACAAACTGTGTTGAGGTGTGACTACATCCGCTCAGAGAACCATGGCTGAAACCGCTCCTGCTGCCCCGCCAGCTAAAGCTCCTAAGAAGAAAGCGGCGTCTAAGCCCAAGAAAGCGGGTCCAAATGTCCGCGATCTCATCGTCAAGACTGTGACCGCATCCAAGGAGAGACACGGCGTGTCCCTCGCAGCCCTGAAGAAAGCTCTCTCTGCTGGCGGCTATGATGTGGAGAAGAACAATTCCCGCGTCAAAATTGCCGTCAAGGCCTTGGTGACTAACGGCACCCTGGTCCAGACTAAAGGCACAGGCGCCTCAGGTTCCTTCAAGCTGAACAAGAAGCAAGCCGAGCCCAAGAAGAAGCCAGCGGCCAAGAAAACTGCAGTAAAAGCCAAGAAACCCGCAGCAAAGAAACCCGCCGCTAAGTCACCCAAAAAGGTGAAGAAACCGACCGCCGCGAAGAAGGCCACAAAGAGCGCCAAGAAGCCTGCAGCGGCTAAGAAAGCAACAAAAAGCCCGAAGAAAGCGAAGAAGCCAGCGGCTGCCAAGAAAGCAACCAAGAGCCCTAAGAAGGTTGCTAAACCCAAGACGGTGAAGCCAAAGGCGGCCAAGCCTAAGAAGGCCGCTCCCAAGAAGAAGTAAATCTGTTTTACCCGTCGCAACAAAAAGGCTCTTTTAAGAGCCACCCATTGATTACAACAAAAGTGCAACATTCTACAACCCTCATGGAAAGTGACGACAGTTTGTCTCTTGGTATTTCCAGGAGCGACCAGTTATTTTTTCCTAAATATTGAACAATTATGGGCATAACATGGGTTATGGATATCTATTACGTGCAATAAATAAACGTATTACTAAAATATATTCGTTTTTATGAGCGTTCTTGAGTCAAAGTTTAATGGAGTGTATTATGAATAAGTATGTAGTTAAATAATAAGATAATTTTAATAACGTTGGATAAATTTCAGTTTAAAAACTTTTTTATTTACATTGGATTCTGGAACAAAATGAAAACAGCCAGTTTGTGTGTCTTGTAGAATAAAATGATTATTAAGCAAATAAATTAAAAGCATATCCGTCTGTGGAAAAACAGATATGAACAAAAGATTGGCGAATGAAGTAGAGAAAAAACATTTGGGAAAGGGCCTTCAAAAATTGTGTCATTTAATTATCTGACACATTTCTAAAGTGCATCAAAACTAACAATTATGGGTGTTACAGGTTACATCTGAGTAAATAAAACTTTATGAAAAGCTAAAACATCTAAACTTACTCATAGATTTAACTGCATGTTATGTCTTTGGCCTAGGCCATTAAATAAAAAGACACATTATACTAACAGGCTCAAAGCAAGACAATGGCAGTGAGGGGGAGGGTTTTGGAGGGAAGTGCAGTGATTGGTTTTAAACCTTCACAAACTCTGACCAATAGACGGCGAGCACGTTCTCTTAAATATTAACTGTACAGCAGAAGAGCATTTATTCTTGCTTCTACTTTGAGAGTAAAATAGTCTCAAGATGAGCGGAAGAGGCAAAACCGGCGGTAAGGCTAGAGCCAAGGCTAAGACTCGCTCATCCAGGGCTGGACTGCAGTTTCCCGTTGGCCGTGTTCACAGACTGCTCCGCAAGGGTAACTATGCTCAGCGTGTGGGTGCCGGTGCCCCGGTGTACCTGGCCGCTGTGCTCGAGTATCTGACCGCTGAGATCCTGGAGTTGGCTGGAAACGCCGCTCGGGACAACAAGAAGACCCGCATCATCCCCCGTCACCTGCAGCTGGCGGTGCGCAACGACGAAGAGTTGAACAAGCTTCTGGGTGGAGTGACCATCGCTCAGGGCGGTGTGCTGCCCAACATCCAGGCTGTTCTGCTTCCCAAGAAAACCGAGAAAGCAGCCAAAAGCAAATAAACCGCTGCAGTTTAAACACAACCACCCCCCCAAAGGCTCTTTTCAGAGCCACCCACTTTTTTTCTGAAAGAGCTACAGAGTTAATACATTACAACCAGCAACAGACTGATGTATTATAACATCATCTTGTAAGTGATGGGGTTTTTGACAAACTCCAAATGCTGTTTTTACAATCCGCCGCTTTTCTCAAAAGTTTGCATTACTGAATACTAATGTAGTTTATTTGGCCTCTTATGTAAGAAATTGTTCCACAATAACCTCATTTTGACTGAAAAGACGAAGAATTCCTTAATGTTAAATTGTCAGTCTATAAAGATAATTTAATTAACAGTTCCTGATTTCATTCGCCAAATTAAATGTTTTTTTTTTTTAAGTTTTATTTGACCTATAATTTCATAAACTGATTTTTAAGAGATCCGACGTTTACATGTGGTCGAGTTCAAAGTGGATGGATGTGCTTTACATTAGAGGAAAGCGCGGGCTGCTGCAGTGTGTATCCTGTTCGGGAGCGTGCAGCTATTGGTCAGTTCTTGCAGTAGCCAATCAATTGACTTTGCTGATGCACCGCCCACAAAGAACACTGCAGAGCAGAGTATAAATACCAGCTGCTTGGGAAAGGTGTTATAGTTTTGTTCCGAAAACAGGAGAAGATTTCTGCAGATATGGCAAGAACCAAGCAGACCGCTCGTAAATCCACTGGAGGCAAAGCTCCAAGGAAGCAGCTCGCCACTAAAGCTGCTCGTAAGAGCGCTCCCGCCACTGGTGGCGTCAAGAAGCCTCACCGTTACAGGCCCGGTACCGTTGCTCTGCGTGAGATCCGTCGCTACCAGAAGTCCACTGAGCTGCTGATCCGCAAACTGCCCTTCCAGCGTCTGGTCCGTGAAATCGCTCAGGATTTCAAGACGGATCTGCGCTTCCAGAGCTCCGCCGTCATGGCTCTTCAGGAGTCCAGCGAGGCTTATCTGGTCGGTCTGTTCGAGGACACCAACCTGTGCGCCATCCACGCCAAGAGGGTCACCATCATGCCCAAAGACATCCAGCTGGCCCGCCGCATCCGCGGAGAGCGTGCTTAAGTTCACGATCATGTCATTTTACACCCAAAGGCTCTTTTCAGAGCCACCTCAATATATCATAAAAGTAGCATTTTATGAAGTTTAAATATACAGCAATATTGGTCTTAATGCAATCATAGTGTTATATGCTCACTCGCAGGATAATACATTACATATAGTGATACAATGAAAGTGGGGCGGTGCAATAGATAGTGCTGTAACCCCACAGCAAGAAGGTCGATAGTTCGAGCTTCGGCTGGCGTTTCTGTGGGGAGTTTGCATGTTCTCCCTGTGTTCGCATGGGTTTCCTCCGGGTGCTCCGGTTTCCCCCACAGTCCAAACACATGCTGTACAGGTGAATTTGGTAGCCTAAATTGTCCGTAGTAAGTGAGTGTCTATGAATGTTTACCAGAGATGTGTTACGGCTAGGCCGTCTGCTGCGTAAAACATGTCCTGGAAAGTTATTGGTTCATTTCGCTGCGGCAACCCCGGATTAATACAGACACTAAGCCGAAAAGAAAGTGAATGATATAAACACAGTACCGGTTAACATATTATTGTCGGATAAATAAACAAGTTCACTTAATGTACAAACTAAAATTTTGTACGTCACTGGAGCTTCACTTTGAAGAACTGTTGGTGGTGTTTTTGCAAATTTACACTTCACAAAAATATGTAGTGGTGTGATATAACAACAATTATTGAAAAGGCTTATGTTTATAATAAAAGTGTGGACTTTAATAGGATGGTTGATTCCTTCTACAAAAAAAATAAAATCTGACATTGGCATTAAGCCTTATACACTGTTGGGGATGTTTTCATCCACTGGGATGATTTTGAGTTTAGTTTGGCCATAACTTTCTCTGTGCTTCAGCAAGCAGAATGACTTTTGCTGAAAAGTCTTATTTTGACATGTTTTCAGAAAATACTTTGAATTTTTACAGTCTCAACAAACTCTGGGCAAATTTACTACCTTTTGTAATGTTCAGGATGAGAACAAACTAAATTAAACTGCTGTAAAATGCATCAGATAAATATATATATTTTATATATCTGATAATCAACCTTAGCCCTGATCAAAACTACTAACTTGCTTAGAAAATTGCAGCGTTTTAGCTCTTCAATTGCCAAATTTATAAATGATGTTACTGATTTGGTAAAAAACAAAACACAAAATTAAGATTTTTTATATAAAAATTAATATTAATTAATACAAAAATCTCAAAAGGTCATTGAGGACTGGATTTTTATTTATTTTTTACTTTTAACTGAAGTTTTGAACATGTGAAACAGCATTGCCATTGATGCGTTAACCAAAACTAAGCTGTTGGATGGAGTATAACAACAAATTAAAGTGCATGTCTGTGAGTGTGAGAGTGACCTGTGCACACTTACCTTGACGTGTCTGAGAAAATCTAAATGTGCATCTCAGCTGTCAGAACTACAACGTGGTTATAATGAAAGTCAATGGGGCAAAAACAGCCACCAACAGTAAATTAGGGAGAAAAATCAAAATCAAACAGTGCATCAGAACCAGTTTTGTTATAAACCATTTACATGTCCAAGACTATAAAAATGAGGCTAATTGGTTAATTATAATGAATCAATAAATACCGAATGGTTAAAAAGCAAATAAGGACAAATCAGTAACATTTCCAATAGTATCTGGATGCAGCCTTTATGATGCAAGCTGAGACTGCATCACTCAAAGATGCAATGTCAGACTCAATGCACTCGATGGAGTGACGTCAATGTGACAGGTAGGGTTAGGAGTGGGGTTAGGTGAGCACATTAAAAAGCATTAGATGCACTTTAAAATGAGTTAATTGTGAGTTGTTTGTCTCCTTTCAGTACGGGAGACGTGACAAATAACTTTGAAAGCCAATCAGCAGAAAAGGCCATTATTATTTGCTTAAAGTTCATAAAAGGGTTCACACTCCAAACCGGTACACTATACTAACCTTTAATAAAATATTAATGTTCCTCACTCACTTTTGACTAAGTTGCTGATTTTATGAGGGGTCGCCACTCCACAGTGTAATATACCACCTATTAAAATCAAATTAACATTTTATTTGGCACATAAACAGTCATACACAGCAGTGAAGTGCTTATATTATCCCTTGTAACCTTAAAAAACTAAAATAATATCAATAAGAATCTAAATTGTGGAATATAAGAGGTAAAAACACAAAACTTTAGGTATATAAATAGGATTTATAAGTACAGCAAATAAAAAGAAATATAAAATATTTAAATTATTACTCTGGCATATGATTTATCCGGGGGATGCACTTTCGGACGCAAACAATGTTCAAAATAATATAATAATAATATTTATAATAATATTAAATTTATAATTTAAAATTTATAATATAAAATTTGTAATATTATAATCTTACATAATGTTAATTGTTCTTCTGTCTCCAATCTTCTGTTGTAGAATTTTAGACTAGATGCCATAAAATGGCAGACAAAATAACAACTTTGCTCTAGAATTATTCAAAAACACC
The DNA here is from genome assembly GCF_052040795.2 of Danio rerio. Classification (NCBI taxonomy): domain Eukaryota; kingdom Metazoa; phylum Chordata; class Actinopteri; order Cypriniformes; family Danionidae; genus Danio; species Danio rerio. Next base: position 39,160,638 of record NC_141045.1, read on the forward strand.
CACTTGAGGTGCAATATAAAGTCAAATAATCCCTGCTGTACACACTGAAACGTTATGTGTGGATCTGTTTGTGTGTTTGTTTGTTTGTTTGTTTGTTTGGCTGTATTTGAAATAGTGACTGTCTTGTTATCCTTCAAGTGACAGTTGGATTTAGGGGTGAGGTCTGATCGGTGTATCACGTGGCATATTGCTATCGCGTAACTCCGCCTTTCAGTGTTTCAACTCGGTCCTGTAGGCGATTGTAAAATGTCACTCGCACGGCTTACTTATCACTTGTTGAATCCAGCTCGGAAGTAATAATGTCTGGAAGAGGCAAAGGCGGTAAAGGACTTGGGAAAGGAGGCGCTAAGCGTCATCGCAAAGTTCTTCGTGATAACATCCAGGGAATCACCAAACCCGCCATCCGTCGTCTCGCTCGCCGTGGCGGTGTGAAGCGTATCTCTGGTCTGATCTACGAGGAGACCCGTGGTGTTCTTAAGGTGTTCCTGGAGAATGTGATCCGCGATGCTGTTACTTACACCGAGCACGCCAAAAGAAAGACCGTGACCGCCATGGATGTTGTGTACGCGCTGAAGAGACAGGGACGCACTCTGTACGGCTTCGGCGGTTAAATATCTGCGCCCCATTTTGAAAACCCAACGGCTCTTCTAAGAGCCACCCACACTTTCATAAAGGGTACTTTTCAATTTTTTTAAAATGATTGCCTATACAGGGTCTATTTTATTTTATTAGTTTGGTTACAAAAAAATCACCAAAAATTTGGATTCAATCGGTTTATTAAAATGATGTTTAAAAAAAACTTAAGATAAGGAATAATTCCTTATGTCCATTTCATTACCGCTAACTTGGTGCAGAGTCATTACTTCATTTGAAATAAGCGTTTAATTCATTAATTTTGTTGGACAAGCGGGTAAGAACTCAGGTTCAGAGATAGGGCATAAATTCACCAGATTACGAATTATTACAGTCAGATGTAAATTTTCAAAATTGTTCGGTTTCAAATAAAATAAATTTAAGCAAATAACTTTGTTGACTTTCGATGTATATGAAAAGAACGTTATTGTGAATTAACTGCTTATGTTATTACTGCTGTGCTCCTCTATTATGTTGGTGAATTTCAAACAGCACTTCTGATATAGTTCTACAACTCTGGTCATTCTACACACACTACATTTGAAATCATTCTATTGCCATTCTAATGTGGCGTAAGATCATAATATTTAACCTTAAGCTGTATGATAAATTAAGCATTTTTGGAGTACGGCGGGAAAGTCGGACAAAGAAACCGCACAGGAGATCACTGGGGGTTGGGCGGAAAATATTCAAACTTAGAGGCCTACGATTGGCGAGAAGTTCATATTGCCACCCACTTCTGACCAATGAAATCTCATTCGTTGAGCAAAAGCACCCAATAGAAAGACAATACAGTCTCTCGGCTTGGCACGAGCTTTCAATAAATACCCCTTACAGTGAACAGAGAATAACTCGGTTTCACTCTCTGAAATCTTCATTATACCTGAGCCAGCAAAGACTGCGCCCAAGAAGGGCTCCAAGAAAGCCGTTACCAAGACCGCCGGCAAAAGCGGCAAGAAACGTAGAAGGACTAGGAAGGAAAGCTACGCTATCTACGTGTACAAAGTGTTGAAGCAGGTCCATCCCGACACTGGTATCTCCTCCAAGGCGATGGGCATCATGAACTCGTTCGTCAACGACATCTTCGAGCGCATCGCCGGTGAGGCTTCTCGTCTCGCTCACTACAACAAGCGCTCCACCATCACTTCCAGAGAGATCCAGACCGCCGTGCGTCTGCTGCTGCCCGGTGAGCTGGCCAAACACGCCGTGTCTGAGGGCACAAAGGCCGTCACCAAGTACACCAGCTCCAAGTAAAGATTTGAAATAACTTCAGCTACCCCAAAGGCTCTTTTAAGAGCCACCCATTTCATCTGTGAAAGAGCATTCTGTTTATCAATGTCATTTTAAGTCCTATATAACGACATAATTATAGTGCAACAATGAGCCTGACCGGAAATAATAAAAGCAGAACTTGGTAGATTAGGCAGTTTTGAATTTGTTTTTGCGGGAAAGAATTGATATAGGAGCGTAGTGAATAATTTGGATGGTTTTGCAAGGCGTACCCGCTAGCCCCTGTCTTATTTACTTATTAAATTGTTGTATAAGCCACAGTTCCTGTTCTTCACATTCAAACGCTTACAACCGTTGTGGTGTCCCAACGGACACCCTCCCCCCGCTCCTCAGCATCTCAACCGAATATTATAGTCAACAGATTGTTGGGCGGTGTTTTTAGGTTTTCAGCGGGTTTTAGACTGGAAACAGTTACATCTGACAGCATTGAATGGTGTAAAGCGGTACATTTCTTTTTGAAACGTTTAATAAAAGTATTGTTTCCCAGAGATTGGTTGCGGCTGGAAGGGCATCCACTGCGTAAAAACTTGCTGGATAAGTTGGCGGTTCAATCCGCTGTGGCAACCCCGGATCAATAAAGCGAATAAGCCAACAAGAAAATGAATGAATAATAAAGGTATTTGTATGAAGGCTGTTTACTACAACTCGTAAATGTTGATGTGTACGTGATTTGATGTCTTAATTTGTGCCCAAATAAATAAATAAAAAAAGTTTCATGCTAATGTCTTTGTTAATAGTGTCCTGTATAAACATGTTTTGCTTTTCTTTTTTTTTTTAAATCACATTTAAAAGTGTGATGTGGGTAAATGTGAACATCGTTCAGTGTAAAAAATGTATGGGAGAACATTTGGCATCCTAACTTTAAAAACAACAGCTTTTTTAAACATTTGTTTAAATTTTGACAGCCAATTGATATGAACTACGCAAAAATTATCTATTATATAGGCCTAGTTTCATGATTATGAAACACACAGGACTAATCAATTTGTCTTACAGTGATGAAAAATACACTAGTTTGCCAAACAGACTAATGTGTGTCAAAAAGACAAATTAAAAAAAGTTAATTATAATTTTTAATATTTTGGGTTTGTGTGGACGAACAGCCAAGCCATGTAGAAAAAGCATAGATTTAGACAACACCCATTTCTGTGTGGACAGCAGGCTTAAGGTTTTGACTGAATTTGGTTGTAGTTTAGAGTTTTTCTTTAGTGATTCTGCTTTTTGACAGCAGGAGTTCATTATAATGTGTTATTTTAAATCTTTGCAGGAGAGGGACCAGTAGGAGAAGTTAATTTTACTCTGGCTGTTTTGCTGCTTCAAATTGTGTATAAAAAAGGTCTACTTTAAAGTAAAGGTATTAGTTAAATGGATATTTTAAATGGGCTATTATGAAAGCAAAAAAAAAAAAAAAACATTAAACAAGGCCAATAACCGTGATTTATTAACTTCACACATTATTCTCTAATTCGCCATTATTTATGTTCTTACAATGTAATTACCGCTTGAACATGTCAAACGACACTCAAAGCTAGATCTCGTGAAGGATTTGTTTTGTTTGGATAAATCTAGAGACCTTCATGATTATGATCTATTTGTAAATAAAAAATATTTTTATTAACATTAAACTTGCCTTATTTGGGAGAGTTTGCCTCCATTTTGCATCCTGGAATTAGAGTAAGTTGAAGGCCTCATGTGACAGCAAGTAAATCAATCCCTTTTTTTCTTTCCTGAAATCTTTTATTTGGTTATTTGCATGCATGTCGTTAAGAAATTAAACATGAATAACATGCAGAAAATTACTTATAAAAGGAAAATGGCAAGCAAAAAATAAATAAAAAATAGGTGGGCCTAAATCGTTTAAATCTCATACTTTTACATTGATGTTTTTAATGTAATCTTTATATTTGGCCTGAATAACAAGCCCTGTTTATTGCCAAATATGAGCCAACACATGGACATAAGAAGATCAACTCCAGTTAAAGTTTTACCTTTGAGCCTTTGTTAATGTGTTAAACAGGACTAAATGTTTCAATAAATAAAATGTTTTTTATTTAAAATACTTAATTCATACCAGGGTAAGTTTGGTGTCTCTTTCTTTACAGTTGAACACATGATTTATTAGAAAATGTAAACGTTCTCAATCATCTGGTTTTGTGCGGAGTTGTGAACAATTTTTCATATTTTCTATATTTATAAATGCATTTTTATTCTATTTCATATGAATCTACTCTTAATAAATCTCATCACTTAAATTATTAGTTTTCTTGAATTTGCACTAGTTTATTGTAAATCCCTGATATTGCAAACACATTTTCAGAATGTTTTGCCAGGGATTCTTTCAATGTGATTCGAACTTCGAACAAAGAAGAACTAGTGGAGTAGCTTGAAATTTGGAGGGAAGTGCAGTGATTGGTTTAAAACCTTCACAGACTCTGGCCAATAGACGGTGACCACCCTCCTTTAAATATGAGTTGTTCTGCTACAGTTATTTTATTTCTACCCGAGTCTACGCAGAGACATTAACATAATGAGCGGAAGAGGCAAAACCGGTGGCAAGGCTAGAGCTAAAGCAAAGTCTCGCTCATCCAGGGCTGGTCTTCAGTTTCCCGTTGGCCGTGTTCACAGACTGCTCCGTAAGGGTAACTATGCTCAGCGTGTTGGTGCCGGTGCTCCAGTGTACTTGGCCGCTGTGCTCGAGTATCTGACCGCTGAGATCCTGGAGTTGGCTGGAAACGCCGCTCGGGACAACAAGAAGACCCGTATCATCCCCCGTCACCTGCAGCTGGCGGTGCGCAACGACGAGGAGCTGAACAAACTTCTGGGTGGAGTGACCATCGCTCAGGGCGGTGTGCTGCCCAACATCCAGGCCGTTCTGCTGCCCAAGAAGACCGAGAAAGCAGCCAAAGGCAAATAAACCGTTACCGTTTGAACACAAACCACCCAAAGGCTCTTTTCAGAGCCACCTACTTTCTCTTTAAAAGAGTTATTGTGCTTTTATAACTACATATAGGAAAATAAATATATAATACTAAGGATTCTCATTTTAATCGTTCTCTAACATAAATGTGGACTGGTCTTTAGGCTAATATTACATTGTATAATACAAGTTAATTTTATTAGGTTAGATCTTCAGATATTGTTGCTGTAAATCATCTTATAGAAAATCTGTTGGAAAGAGATCTGTGGGTGCTGTTCTCGTGCTGAGCACTATTTATTATTGTATATACTGTGATATATTTGTGATATATTTGACTGTTCTACTGTATGTTGTACTAGTATGTTACACAATCTAAAATGATGCGTGCCGAATATTTTAACGAAACAGTTTCTGTTGTAGGGTCAACCTAATTTTTTTTAACACTTGAAAAGGTGTTTTTACAACCCATTTTGAACTTTATAGTTATAATAAATTTCTAACCATTTTTTGCCATGGTGACGGTGCATATCTAGGTATTTTGCAAGAAAGTATTCAATTTAAGGACTTAAGGAGGTTAATTAGGCAAGTAGTTGGACAACAGGGACTGTTCTGTGGCCATTCAAAAAAATATCAACGAGACTACTATAGGAATTATGAGTTTAAAAAGGAAAAAATCAGTGGCGCCCCCAGAAAATTTTCTTAGGGGTGGCCAGAAGAGGCCGCACCAAATCTTGGGGTGGCACACAAAAAAAATAATAAATTCAGTGTAATGTTATATTTTTGTTTCTGGTAAATGAAATAATGTAGTTTTTACTCATTTAATTAATTCTACTTGAAATATTGCAATTTATTATTTGAAATAATTCAATGTACATGTGCAAACCAAATAAAAATCTATTTTTAGTTTAAAAACACTTTTAATATAATGTATAAATAACTTCTTTTTTTACGTGCCTTTATTGTACATCATACGAGATATGCCATGTCTAAAATTAATGAAGATTAATAAGTTTATTATTCCCAGTGATGGGTTGCAGCTGGAAGGGCATCCACTGTGTAAAAATGTGCTAGATAAGTTGGCGGTTCATTCTGCTGTGGTGACCCTGGATTAATAAAGGGACTAAGCCGAAAAGAAAATGAATGAAAGAATAATGAGTTTATTAATTACCCAAACAAATGAACAAACTGAACAAAAGGCATTACTATACACACTCACTATACCTAATAATATTATTTATCCATATTGCTTTTTGAACCATTTTATTAATGCAGCTTCTTCTATTGATATACTGTAGCTTAAGGTAAATATTAAATAGCCATTGCTGTCTATTGAAGGTGTGTGCGTGCTGTCAAGGACGATCGGGGAGGGTAGTGGTGGTTCTAGTTTAAATGACACCCTGGGCTAACCACCCTATACACCCCCACCTCTCTTGAATTGTTAAATTTGTTATTCAATAAATATAACAATTTATTTATATTTACTCTAAATAAATACAAATAATATTAATATACAATTATTATTCTAAATAAATAACAGAAATCAGTCCTAAATATTACTGGAAAACAACAACTGGAGTGATATGCCAACATCACTTAAGAAACCTTTTGCATGAAAATTAATTATGACAATTCTAAAGAATACAAAAAAAGTATTATAGAATTATCTGTGATCTTAGACCAGATCATGGCTGAGAAATCATGTTATGAAGTCTTACCTCCCTGACTCATTATCCCTCCTTTCTGCTTTAAAGGCATGCTTAGTAAAAGTAACATCATCATCATCATCATATTATATAAACTTTAAACGACTTTCAAACCCCTTGGAGGCGCCCCTGGAAAAAATATATAACATACTAATGATACTGTGAAAATATCCTTGCTCTGTTAAACAGCACTAGGGAAATATTTGAAAAGAAAAAAAATTCCGGAGACCAAATAAATTTGTTTTCTTTAAAATCTGATAGTAAAAGCGAGGGCAAACGAAGCCATGTCGTCCAGAATGGTCACGTCACAGTAATTGTTGGATTCAGGGGCGGGGTCGGATAATGGTAGCTCCACCTTTTAGTGTTTCAACTAGGTCCTGTAAGCGATTGTAAATTGTCACTCGCAGACCTTACTAATTACTTGCTAAATTAAGCTCGGAAGAAATCATGTCAGGAAGAGGCAAAGGTGGTAAAGGACTCGGAAAAGGAGGCGCTAAGCGTCACCGTAAAGTTCTCCGTGATAACATCCAGGGTATCACCAAACCCGCCATCCGTCGTCTCGCTCGACGTGGCGGTGTGAAGCGTATCTCCGGTCTGATTTACGAGGAGACTCGCGGGGTGTTGAAGATGTTCCTGGAGAACGTTATCCGTGATGCCGTCACCTACACCGAGCACGCCAAGAGAAAGACCGTGACCGCCATGGATGTTGTGTACGCGCTGAAGAGACAGGGACGCACTCTGTACGGCTTCGGCGGTTAAACATCTGCGCCCCATCCTGAAAACCCAACGGCTCTTTTAAGAGCCACCCACACTTCCTTAAAGGGCATATTTTAAGACTATTTTGCAGTACTAGTTCGATAATAGAAGTTTAGCCTGAACTTAACGACATATTAAGTCTGCTTTAATTAATTAGTGTACTGTTGGTAGTTTGCAATAATAAAAAGTACATTAAAAGTCAGCTAAATCATCCACGTGATGGTGTCTTTGTAAATGATTTATCTTAGCTTAAGTGCCAAGATGGGAAATTTGAAAAGTATGTAATTTATCAATAAAAAAAAACGTTTCCATTCATTTATAGTTCAAAACCAACCAATCCGGCAAGACCTATTAAGCCCCATTATATTTACATGAGATGTGTTAACGATCCTGCATTTATACATCTTCATAAAAATTTATTACAGATACGTTCCAGAGGTAAAAATAATGTAAAAATCTAGTAGTTATTATGGTCTTAATGGTAATATGTACTCATGTATAAAATGATGATCAATGTGTTGAAAACATCAACTTGCATTGGTTACAATTGTACTAATTATTACTTTTGATAGTCCATTCGAAATAAACGTTTCGATGAATTTGTTTATAAAAAACATCTTTATCAAATAACTCATAATTTGCTGAATGTTAATTTAAAATTAATATTTCGGAGGGCATGTTTAATTGCATCTTTCAAATCTTAACCCTGTTTATGAGTTTTGTACAGGGGCAATAATAAATAATTTGTTTCTAAGTGTTTGCTTTAAGTTAGACAGTTTTTGAGAGTGTCATCATTTATAGAGAATACTAAAACGTATGCTGCTGCACCATTTGCCACGTGTTAATGTTAACATCTTCACAAATCAAAGCTAAATTACAAATAAATCGCATACATTTGTAGCTTTCACAAAATCTTATAGTTTTATATAAAACTATATTTGATATATAACTATATATAACTATAAGCTTTAAGAACAAGATACATGCACGAGTACAAGCAAAGTAATCAATGGAGGAACAATGTCTAGTTAAATTTAATTGTCAAAATCCTTTCAAAAACGGGTCCTCACAATGAAAAGCAACACAATCTCATTTTAATAAGCAAAATGTACTTGATCTGGTCAAAATTTAGGCGCCAAAATGATGTGTGGGTCAGTGTGTTGAGGCTACACGGTCCTCATGAGGTAGATAAATTCACAGCCGCTTGGCAGCGCTAAATCATTGATCTCAGACTTTCGTCGACGTTTGTCTATATTCGCGCAGAGAACCATGGCTGAAACCGCTCCTGCTGCCCCACCGGCCAAAGCCCCTAAGAAGAAAGCGGCGTCCAAACCCAAGAAAGCGGGTCCAAATGTCCGCGATCTCATCGTCAAGACTGTGACCGCTTCCAAGGAGAGACACGGCGTGTCCCTCGCAGCCCTGAAGAAAGCTCTCTCTGCTGGCGGCTATGATGTGGAGAAGAACAATTCCCGCGTCAAAACCGCCGTCAAGGCCTTGGTGACTAACGGCACTCTGGTCCAGACTAAAGGCACAGGCGCCTCAGGTTCCTTCAAGCTGAACAAGAAGCAAGCCGAGCCCAAGAAGAAGCCAGCGGCCAAGAAAACTGCAGTGAAAGCCAAGAAACCCGCAGCAAAGAAGTCACCCAAAAAGGTGAAGAAACCGACCGCCGTGAAGAAGGCGACAAAGAGCCCAAAGAAAGCCAAGAAGCCTGCAGCTGCTAAGAAAGCGACAAAAAGCCCCAAGAAAGCGAAGAAACCAGCGGCTGCCAAGAAAGCAACCAAGAGCCCCAAAAAGGCGAAAGTTGCAAAGCCCAAGACGGTGAAGCCGAAGGCGGCTAAGCCCAAGAAGGCCGCTCCCAAGAAGAAGTAAATCTGTTTCTCTTCTACAATTTAACAAAAAGGCTCTTTTAAGAGCCACCCACTGATTACAACAGAAGAGCAACATTTCCAAAACATTCATCTAAAGTGTGTCATCTGCTATTTCCAGAAGCAGCCATGACTGTTTCCCCATCATTTGAACAATAATGACCACAATATATGGGTAAGGAATATAGTATAGTGGTACAAGGTTTCTGTAATGTTATACTTGTGTGTATACCAAAGCGCTATTTTGTCGAAACTTTAGTTTTACAGTGGGTATTTTTTAAACGTTATACTTCTGAAAGTAATCCAAACAGCCAGCAAAAAAGATTATTTACTAGAATAAATGCATACAATTAGGCAAAATTGTCAAACAAAAAATTCTCGGTTGAAAAACAAAAAACGGAGAAAATAAGATGTATAGCTTGTGTATTTAAAATCTACAGGCAGGATATTTACATTAGACATAAAAAGAACACTATGAAAAAAGTTAAAATGCCCCAAAAATCTAAAATGACTGGTGCGTGAAAAAACGCTGTTTACTGCATATTTGATATTTAGTTAAACTTATGATTGATATTATTATTATCATATGAAGACATTTCTTACAGCCTTAAAGGTAGACACTTGCAGAGAGGCGAGGGGTTTGGAATTTGGAGGGAAGTGCAGTGATTGGTTTGAAACCTCTACAGACTCTGACCAATAGCAGGCGAGCACGCTCTGGTAAATACTGGCTGCCTTGGTAGATCAACCTTACGTCTCTTTAGCAAACAACAGGAATATAAGCAACATGAGCGGAAGAGGTAAAACCGGCGGCAAAGCCAGAGCTAAGGCTAAGACTCGCTCATCCAGGGCTGGACTGCAGTTCCCCGTCGGCCGTGTCCACAGGCTGCTCCGCAAGGGTAACTATGCCGAGCGCGTGGGTGCCGGTGCTCCGGTGTACTTGGCCGCTGTGCTCGAGTATCTGACCGCTGAGATCCTGGAGTTGGCCGGAAACGCCGCTCGGGACAACAAGAAGACCCGCATCATCCCCCGTCACCTGCAGCTGGCGGTGCGCAACGACGAGGAGCTGAACAAGCTTCTGGGTGGAGTGACCATCGCTCAGGGCGGTGTGTTGCCCAACATCCAGGCCGTTCTGCTGCCCAAGAAGACCGAAAAAGCTGCCAAAGGCAAATAAAGCGCTACAGTATAATGACAAGTCTGCAAAACCCAACGGCTCTTTTCAGAGCCACCAACTTTCTCTTTGAAAGAGTAAATTCTGTAATGACGCATTAACAGTATGTCGAGACAAATAGGCCAATTTCCCCAAAAATATCAAAAGCGTTTTCAAAATCAACCAAGTCTTCTGTAACTCGTAAATTTTAATCTATTTTAATAAGTTGCTGTATTTATTCTGTTTTCTTTTCGTAAAGGTTTTTGTTGTAAAAAATTGCATATAGTCAAAGATCACCTGTGTTTTTTACTGTTGATCAGTTGACCACTTTATGCATAGAAAGGCCTGTGCAAAAGGCTTCTAGCCTTTATATGAAGTCTTATTCATATAATTCAATGTTTAAATTGTTCTGAAAGATGAGGTGCTTATTTTAATTTTCTCAGACAAGGTACATTTGCAAATGTCTTTCACACACACTACAAACTCTAAAACAAGTCAAAGTTTATTGTTTTTCTTTTTTTGCACTGAAACTAATAATCACCAGTGACAATTACATGTTATCTTTCTCTAACAGGGAAATCCACCAGCAACCAAGAATGCACGATTATGACACAACTTTGCATTAAAAATGTCATGATAGAAGTAAATGAGGACAAATCTGCTAGTTTGGAGTTTTGAAAAGTTTCAAAGCATCTTAAAATATGTAATAAAAAAAAAAAAAAAAAAACAAGAAAACATTTCCATTCTGAAAAAAAGTAGTGGCCAAATTAAGACTCAAAATCACACAAGAGTGGATGAAAAACACTACTGGGAAGAGACAAATATTTCCTGTGTTTACTTGAAGGTCAGCAAATAAACACCATATTAGTTCACAGATGTCTAAAACGGGTTATGATTTAAGCAACGAAATATTAAATTTCAGTAAAAAACTTGTAAATAAACTGATTTCTGATAGATCAGCTTACACACGAGAGAAAAGCGCGGGCTGCAGCTGTTTCATATTCAAAATTCGAGAACGTGCAACCATTGGTCAGATCCTGTAGCCAATCAAATGACTTTGCTCACGCTCCACCCACAGAGAACAATGCAGAACAGCGTATAAATACCAGCTGCGCTGTCACTATCATTACAACTTTTCTTAAGAGAGCTTAGGAAGTTTGAGGAAATGGCAAGAACCAAGCAGACCGCCCGTAAATCCACCGGAGGCAAAGCTCCAAGGAAGCAGCTCGCCACTAAGGCCGCTCGTAAGAGCGCTCCGGCTACCGGCGGTGTCAAGAAGCCTCACCGTTATAGGCCCGGTACCGTGGCTCTGAGAGAGATCCGTCGCTACCAGAAGTCCACTGAGCTGCTGATCCGCAAACTGCCCTTCCAGCGTCTGGTCCGAGAAATCGCTCAGGACTTCAAGACTGATCTGCGCTTCCAGAGCTCCGCCGTCATGGCTCTTCAGGAGTCCAGCGAGGCTTATCTGGTCGGTCTGTTCGAGGACACCAACCTGTGCGCCATCCACGCCAAGAGGGTCACCATCATGCCCAAAGACATCCAGCTGGCCCGCCGCATCCGCGGGGAGCGCGCTTAACTTATTCGTTAACTTGATTAAAACCCAAAGGCTCTTTTCAGAGCCACCTCAGTACATCAAAAAAACTGCAATTTCTTACAATTTCAGGTTTATTATCCCCTATATTCGTTATCAGGATGTATGTTATATTTAATGGTATAATTTTCTGAGTTGTGGTGACCGAGTACGGGTTTACAGGTAGTATCAAGTACAAAATGTATTAATACTCTTTAACCACTCATTGTATGAAAACAAAACTAGTGGTATTAAAAATATTTTGTCGGAAGGGTGTAGGGTTGCTTTTAAATATTTATCAATATAACTGACATAACATCAAATTAAACCTTGCTAAAAATGAAATGTGATTATAATACTGACTAGATTAGGGCAACCTCGAAAGAAGTTTAAGCAAATCACATTTTGTAAAGCAAACTACATTTTTCTTGATCTCAAATGCTTTAAATAGGAAACAAAACTTAAAACAACTTATTGTTTGTCTTCACAGCAATTGCACCATAACATGCATCCCTAACTGCATGATACATGACCGTGTTTTAACCAGACGAGTTAAAGTATAGATAAATCCAGAAAATCTACCCGCCTGCACACAACTTACCTAAATCCGAATAACATCTTCAGTGTTTATCTGAATGAAAAGGTCAGAGATGAGGCTATTTCTGTGGTCAGGAGAGGTGAAATACAGCTTAAATTAATTGATGAAAAACAAACACACATACACAAAGAACAATATACATTGAACTTAAAGTTGGAACTTGTTCGCACAGACTTCTTATCAAAATGGTACAATAAATAATCTACTGCCAGCTAACTTAATGCAGAGAAAGTCTCTATTTTGAATAACTCAAAATAATTATTCGTTAAAACAAAAATGTGCATGTAGTGACAGCTGTTCACATCACATCAAACATGTGAATCAATAAATCTCCAATACAGAGCTGTTTATATTGTTATTATATCTGATTATACTGTGCCTCTATATTATTATTTCACATATCAACATCACATGTAAATACATATGTAAGCTCTGTATACGATTTATGCCAGATACAGTAAATTATTCACCAAACAAATGATCTATTCAACTCCTTCAGAAGGAAAAAGTAAGGACTAATCTATTTAAATGTTGAGATCAAACAATGAAAGTATATTTCAATCAAATCAGTAATTTTCTATCCCCTTTGAAACAAATTATTTGAGAATTGTTTGTCTCCTTTCATAATGGGGGACATGACAAATAATCCGGAAAGCCAATCAGCAGAAAAGGCCGACTGTATTTGCAAATATTACAAATATAACATGTATTTAAGTTATTGCTCTGGACATGTCTTTTATGTCATGAGTGTGCTTCAGGACACATTTTTGGCTACACTTGCTGTCTGGAAAAAACATAAACAATAATTCATAGAATTTCTGACGGTAATATTTAGAATGCAGTGTTTCATGTTTGAAATATGGAAATAAAAGCTTTTTAAAAGCATTTGCATTATATTCACCTGTATTAAGGCCCTGATTTTTTGGAACACTATAATTTCTACAAAATGCTAAGTGTTCTTTTGTCCCCAGTCTTCTTTTGTTATAAAATTTGAGACAATATGCCAAAGTTGCAGAATTTTAGACAAGATAACAAAGAGTTGTACAAAAACACTATATATCACAAAATACATAATGCACTGTACTATAGTATGATTCAATACACCACAGTCCTTTCTATAAACTAATCTTCCACCCACTTGAAGTGCAATTACAATTCTAATAATCCCTGCTGTAAACACTGAAGCGTGATTTGTAATTCTGATTTATTGCTGTATTTGAAATGGTCAATAAACTGCTGCTGCTGTACAGATTCTGTCATTTTTCCAGTTAAGGTTATCTTTAGGGGCGGGGTCGGATAATGGTAGCACGTAACGTATTTTGAAAACGCGTAGCTCCTCCTTTTCAGGTTTCAACTAGGTCCTGTAAGCGATTGTAAAATATCACTCGCAGAGTTACCATTCACTTTTTAAATTCTAATTGTTGTTATCATGTCTGGTAGAGGCAAAGGTGGTAAAGGACTCGGAAAAGGAGGCGCTAAGCGTCACCGTAAAGTTCTCCGTGATAACATCCAGGGAATCACCAAACCCGCTATCCGCCGTCTCGCTCGTCGTGGCGGTGTGAAGCGTATCTCTGGTCTGATCTACGAGGAGACTCGCGGAGTGTTGAAGGTGTTCCTGGAGAACGTCATCCGTGATGCCGTCACCTACACCGAGCACGCCAAGAGGAAGACCGTGACCGCCATGGATGTTGTGTACGCGCTGAAGAGACAGGGACGCACTCTGTACGGCTTTGGCGGTTAAACATCTGCAGCCCATCCTGAAAACCCAACGGCTCTTTTAAGAGCCACCCACACTTTCATAAAGAGCACATTTCCAATATTTTATGAGTATTTAAAATTATGTTAGATTTTAAAATGTCTTCTTATTTTCAGAGGTTCCAAATGGTTCAATCCCAAATTTTAGATTTAATTAATTTTTACTGTAAACATGGAGCAGTTATGTAAAATAATTAGATGTAAGGCAAGTATTAAAGTACTGCACTTCAGAGGAGACATGACGTATTATGGGCGCCTTTGATTCTAATAATTTGTATAATTTCAAATACAGATGTATATTAATGGATGAGATGTTCAATGTAGTTTACTGAGTTTAATAAATGAACAAGTACAAGATCACTAGATTATGAAATATACAGACAGATGACATTCCAAAAGACAGTAAGCTAGGTTTTAATTAAAATTACCTCCTAGCAAATAACTTTAGACATATATTAGGTAATGAAACCCCCAAATTGCTTACAGATAATTAAACTTTTAAGGGTATGAAATAAAACACCCGTTATAAATGAATAATTTGCTTCTGTTACAGCTATTCTGCTCTGTATTTGTCTGAAATAGTTCTTCATCTCGGGTAATGGAACGATTTCGCATGACTATTATCGTAGAATGACTATTGTAAGATGGTGCAACAACCATAACATTTAACCTAAAGCTGCATGTAAGCTTTTTGCATTATAGCGGGGGAAAAGTCAACAGTAAAGGAGATCACTGGGAGTTGATTATTCAAATTTAGAGGCCTGCGATTGGCGGAAAGTTTATCTAGCCGCCTAATTCTGACCAATGAGATCTTCATTCGTTGAGCGAAAGCACCCAATAGAAATACAATGCAGTCACTCGGCTTGGCACGAGCTTTCAATAAATACCCCTTACAGTGAACAGAACCTCACTCGGTTTCGCACTCTGAAATCTTCATCATGCCTGAGCCAGCAAAGCCCGCGCCCAAGAAGGGATCTAAGAAAGCGGTCACCAAGACCGCAGGAAAAGGAGGAAAGAAGCGCAAGAGGACCAGGAAGGAAAGCTACGCTATCTACGTCTACAAGGTGTTGAAGCAGGTTCATCCAGACACCGGGATCTCCTCCAAGGCGATGGGCATCATGAACTCGTTCGTCAACGACATCTTCGAGCGCATCGCCGGTGAGGCTTCACGTCTCGCTCACTACAACAAGCGCTCCACCATCACTTCCAGAGAGATCCAGACCGCCGTGCGTCTGCTGCTGCCCGGTGAGCTGGCCAAACACGCCGTGTCTGAGGGCACCAAGGCTGTGACCAAGTACACCAGCTCCAAGTAAAGCGTTGAATCCACTTCAGCTACCACAAAGGCTCTTTTAAGAGCCACCCATTCTGTCATTTTAAGAGTTTCCTGTGCCTACAATATCTGATATATTTTTAGTACTTAATATAAATCAGAAAAGTGGTTAATTGGATTTTGTTTAATTAAACCAAGATTTTATTATGTGATTATTCTAGCGCTACAATGGCATTAGAATGAATACAGACTGAAAGTGTATAAATAAAATTTTATTTATATACATGATATTTCAATTATTTTGTATAAATTGTGATATGTACATAAGTTTATGGACAAATGGTGTTGATTTAGCTATTCAAGTTTAAGGCATATGATTGAAATTGGAGATTTAAGACACAGTCACGTTTACATGATCAATTTTTATAATCTGCATTAGTAGATAATTTAATTTATTGGTAAAATATTAACCGGAACATGAATTGTGGACATTATAATGAAATTAGATTTGACCTTTAAACTTTTATTCAGGTTTCCAACCATGACTAAATATTCCAATAAATGTTGAGCATTTTATTTGAAATGCTAGTTCATATCAAATTAATGATTTGCTCGTCATTTACAGTCCATGGTTTCTATGTTAATGTGCTTATTTTCTATATATGTATGTTCTATTTTATGTTCCACTACTCTTAATAAATCTCATTTAGTAGTTTTCCTAAATTAGAATCAACTTTTTGTTAAATCCTGATATCCTAAACACATTTTCAGAAAGTTAGGCCAAGGATTCTGTCAATATGATTCCAACTTTGAACAAAGAGAATGAGGGGGTGGCTTGGAATTTGGAGGGAAGTGCGGTGATTGGTTTAAAATTGTAACGGACTCTGGCCAATAGACGGCGATCACACTCCTTTAAATGTGAGCTGATCTGCTGGTGTTGGTAATATTTCGTTTTGTGTCAAGGACAAGATCAAGATGAGCGGAAGAGGCAAAACCGGCGGCAAGGCCAGAGCTAAGGCCAAGTCACGTTCTTCCAGGGCTGGACTGCAGTTTCCCGTCGGCCGTGTCCACAGGCTGCTCCGCAAGGGTAACTATGCTCAGCGTGTGGGTGCCGGTGCCCCGGTTTACTTGGCCGCTGTGCTCGAGTATCTGACCGCTGAGATCCTGGAGTTGGCCGGAAACGCCGCTCGGGACAACAAGAAGACCCGTATCATCCCCCGTCACCTACAGCTGGCGGTGCGCAACGACGAGGAGCTGAACAAGCTTCTGGGTGGAGTGACCATCGCTCAGGGCGGTGTGCTGCCCAACATCCAGGCCGTGCTGCTGCCCAAGAAAACCGAGAAGGCCGCCAAAGGCAAATAAACACTTGGTTTCATTTACTCTTGAACCCAAAGGCTCTTTTCAGAGCCACCTACTTTCTCTTTGAGGGAGCTATCTTATTTTAGTCATAGCATTCTCAGCCATTAATATATTAGTAGCTCCTGGTGTTTATTAAAAGGTCTTTAAAGTTGCATTAAACTAATCAGCCTCAGAAATCAAATTAAAATCTAATGCTAAAAGTGAAACAAATGTAACGTTAAATAAACTTCCCTGACTGGTTTACACCAATACAACATCAGTGTTATTTTTAGTTTGTCAAATGTAAAGGTTGTTTTCACTATTCCAGTAAAAATATTAAAGGTAACCTGTTGTTTGCTAGACCCACTAACAGATTTGTAATCGTGTTAGTCGAATATTAATTAAACAAATAATAATGCTTATCTTGCATCAAAAAAAGTTTTTTTTTTACAGTGTACTTTTGTCCATGTTTATCATTTCTTCAAGGAGTAGCGACTTGCCTTACAAATACAACTTGCATATCTTACTGTTGAAAATAATCAATAATCAGGCCGTATGGCTGTCAATCAAAATCTGGAGCGGGTACTTTTTTTGTTAGCAAACAAACCTGGCCGTGCTCATGATAAAACACGGGTTTGTTTGGTGATGATGGCCACCACAGTTTCCGTTACTACAGAGCAGCCAATCAAATTACTTCAATGACACCCCCCAGTGAACGTAACGCCCTAGCACAGTTTAAATAGCTACACGTTTTTGTTGCAACATATTAGAGAAGATGGCAAGAACCAAGCAGACCGCCCGCAAATCTACCGGAGGCAAAGCCCCGAGGAAGCAGCTCGCCACTAAAGCCGCTCGTAAAAGTGCTCCGGCTACCGGCGGCGTCAAGAAGCCTCACCGTTACAGGCCCGGTACCGTGGCTCTGAGAGAGATCCGTCGCTACCAGAAATCCACTGAGCTGTTGATCCGCAAACTGCCCTTCCAGCGTCTGGTCCGAGAAATCGCTCAGGACTTCAAGACGGATCTGCGCTTCCAGAGCTCCGCCGTCATGGCTCTTCAGGAGTCCAGCGAGGCTTATCTGGTCGGTCTGTTCGAGGACACCAACCTGTGCGCCATCCACGCCAAGAGGGTCACCATCATGCCCAAAGACATCCAGCTGGCCCGCCGCATCCGCGGAGAGCGTGCTTAAGTTCTCTATAGTCATCTGATTTAAACACAAAGGCTCTTTTCAGAGCCACCTCAGTGTATCAGAAAAGTGTAATTTCTTCTAGATTAGGGTTTTAATCATATGACCAGGTTAGTTTGATCTTTTTTTCAGTCTAACAGGATTTTTTAATTTATTTGTTAAAGCTGGTCTCGCAGAGAGCCTCATAGCGTGTACACAATAAAGTAATCTGTCTTTAACCTTCTAAACGGTTTAAATAACATATTGTTTTAATAATGTAATGTGTATTTATTTGGCGCAATATGTGTATGGCCATAAACCCAAAGCGCTTTACAATTTTTTTTGGGGGGGGGGTCTCTCCACACCACCACCAGTGTGCAGCATCCACTTGGATAATGCGACGGCAGCCACAGGACAACGGCGCCAGTGCGCTCACCACACACCAGGTATTGGTGGAGAGGAGAGACAGTGATAGAGCCAATTTGGTGGAAGGGGATGATTAGGAGGCCATGATCGTAAGGGCCGATAGAGGGACTTTTGCCAGGACACCGGGATTACACCCCTGCTCTTTCACGAGAAGTGTCATGGGATTTTTAATGAGCACAGAGAGTCAGGACCTCGGTTTAACATCTCATCCGAAAGACAGCGCCCACTGACAGTGTAGTGTCCCCTTCACTTTTACTAATTGTTACATCCTATGATTTATTTAGGTAATAAGTTGTTGGTGTGAGTGGCAGCTTATTGCTCTCCCCTTTTGTTTTATTAATTGCTCTCTCTCTCTCTCTCTCTCTCTCTCTCTCTCTCTCTCTCTCTCTCTCTCTCTCTCTCTCATTGAGCAGCGTTCGAAACCAGCCGCACCTGTTTTCAATCAGAGCAAATCAGATCGGTTGCTGTTGATTGAGCCTCCAGGCTTTATAAAGAGGCAGAGCGGCATAGCACGGAGAGAGTCCCTGTTTTCCCCTAACCCAGTGAAAGAGATTTTGTTCGATATTTAGAACTGTGAGCTTGTGAATCTTGTGAGATTATAGTGTGAATAAGTGTGACGTGTAACTTTATGTGAAAAGTAAGCCGTGTAGAGAGACAAGTGCTGATTTATTTTGGGTTTATCCCTTAAGTTTCCTCCTGTTTCTGGATTTAGCCAGGTTGTGGGGTAAGAGCATTGTCATTGATTTTGAGTTTTCTTTATTTATATATATATATATATATATATATATTAGGAAATCTAGAACTTTTTGTCAATTTAGTAAGCTTTTGTTTTGTTGGTTATTTTGGCCTTACCCTCTCATAATGATTTTGGTTAGGATAATTTTCATTTAAGTATCTCTTGGTTTTTGTTTACCCTGTCAGGAAATGTAAAAGAAAATATCGAATTTTGTGAAACAGTGAATAAAAGATAATATTTTTCTTTTGAAATCTCTTTTCAGAGTTTTTTTGTTATTATTATATCTAAAGTGAACGTATAGAGAAAAAGGAGATTCTCCGCGCACATTATTAAATATTAATTTATTATTAATTCGATCCAATTAAACTTTGATATATATATTTATTTATTTTTTTAATTTTTTTTTATCCTAATTAATTTTCTTTTGTTACTTTTGTCTCCGTACCCCTAGAAAAGGGACTAAAATGTAACATAATAATGACTTTAAGAAGCATTTATCAGTCTCTTTTTGACATACTTTTGCAATGCTTTAACAAACCCATGCTTTAACATCACTTACCATAATATTTGTAAACAGCAAAATTTCTTATACAAAGATTATTGATGCTCCAAAACTACAGAGTACTAGAATACAACTATAGTTAATGTTTGTGTAAAAAAAATACATTGATTTCCTCAAGACAAAGGTCTCAATTAATCTACGAATAGCAGTAAATGTTTCTTATTGCTCATTCACACTGCAATCGGCAGACATATCAAGCCTTGTCTTAATGCATGTGTAACCCACTCAAATTTTTAAGTATTGTTTTATTTTGACATGTAATTAAGAGTTTCTTAATGTTTTTTTTATTTGTCAGAATATATGTATTTATGTTTTATTTTCTTACCTTACCTAATGCACAACATTTGGCCATGTAAAAAAAATTATAGATGTATAAATTTACATTTAGAAGTTATTTTCTAAAAACCGGAATTGAGGTCAAGGGTGACTGACGTCACTTGCACGCCAGCTTGTGGTGAAGACAGGAGAGACACGTTTTGGCTGTCTTCTAATTTAATCCATCCTGCCAATTCTGCATAAAATTAATGCCCCAAATTGTTTTGCTGCATTAGCTAACTGACACTGGACTGTTCCATCGCGCCGCGGCCGCATTGGACTCGTGCAGGCAAGGGGAGCGGCTCGTTCCATTCACTCCGTGAGGATTTCTGCCAGTTTGGATGGACGCATGTCAACACTCAATCGTCGAGGATTTTCGTAGGTACACATACACTGATTCACATTCATTGAACTACGTTTTACATTACATTCAGGACTTTGAAGTTTTCATACATATATAGAAATTGGGACGTTTAGACAGTTGAAACTGTATTTTCCTACTTCTGTATAGTTTTATTATTATTAAATTTTTTTAATTGGCTGAAATGCTGTGAACATATTGTATTTTATTTATATAATTTTGTTTGTTTTGAATACCTGAGTATTTTTTTTCATAAGGGCTGAAAAGCAGTTTACAAGAAAAAAGTATTTTCTTGTGTATGGGTATTTATTTTTATTTGAGCAGTTGGTGATTATAGTATGAGTAATACGAAAAATTTGGCCATACCATTCATAAATATATTGTGTCGTTAAGTTGAGATATCCCGAACCCGAGATTTCAAGTAAATTGTGTTGTAATTTCATATATAATTTGGAAAGCTCAAACACAGTAGATAATTTTCCCCTTTTCAGTTAAATCAATTTCATAGGTGGGTTACACATGCACTACTTTTACACCTTTGATGAACTGAGCTCAAAATGTTTTGTTATTCTTTTGCTTTCTAGCAATGTGGGGCCTTCTTGTGCACCTTAAACAGAACCTTACAGGCATCTTTCCATTTGTCAGTGCTGTGGATTAAACAATTTAAAATAGTTTTAGCATAATATATTGGTATTAGAAACGAGTTGTGCATGTTGTGTTGAGATGTCAGCGTGCTGATGCTGTTCTACTTGTTTTACAGATGTGAGAACGAAGGTGAACAGATGCCTGCCTCAACTGTGTCCTGGAGCACAGAGGCTGACAGGGGCGACAAGGCTTTAAAGACTTATATGTTTTCTATAGTCTTCTCCAACTCTTCTTCTCAGAGAGTTTAGTTTTAAATTTATTCCACAACATAAACGCTCAGGTGACCAGAGCAATGGCAAACGGGTGCAGATAAAAATAGATGCATGTCAGTGTTGACGAGATGTACTGGACTCAAACATAGTGTTCCGTCCCTGAACTGGATTTAATAGCCTAGAGATTAAGATTATGTAAAAATCAACTTGTTTACAATTTTCAAAGACATTTTTTCATTGAAAAAGGGTCTGTGTATACATACACACACACATGAGTGTTACTTCCTCTCAACTCTGTCTAAGGCACAGGTGTCAAACTCAGTTCCAAAAGGGCCGCAGCTCTGCACAGTTTAGTTCCAACCCTAATTGAAAACACCTAATCAAACTAATTGAGTCCTTCAGGCTTGTTTGAAACCTTCAGGTAAGTGTGTTGGAGCAGAGTTGGAACTTAACTGTGCAGGGCTTCGGCCCTCCAGGAATTGAGTTTGACACCCCTGGTCTAAGGAGACACAGGTATACACAAAAGAATGTTAGTGGAGTTTTGTGTGTGTGTGTGTGAGTGTGTGTGTATTAGCAATGAGGTCCCATGAGTAACCTTTCAAAGGACTAAACAAAACAACTATGCAACCTGAATAAAGATTATCAAAAGATTTATGGAAGGATTGAGGGAGGGTAAAAAAAAAAAACCTTCAAGAGGGGGTTCAAGCCAAAACAACAAACACAAGTTCTCTAACAGAGAAAGGGAAGAACTAAATAATCTATAAAAGAAAGAAATGAAAAATACATAAAAAATACTCACTCCCTTACTAACGTAAACAGAAGAAAACAGCTGCAAAAAGAAAAATGGCACCCCCTCTCTACTAACCCATTCCCTAATTGACAAAGAGTGAAGAGTGGTTAACAAAGTAGTATTGAAAACATAAATTAACATACAATTAAAAAGGTTGAGACAGCTGTATGAGATGGTCAACAGCATCAACAGAACTTAAACAATTTAAAGCTCCTAATCAACAAATAATGCTTAAAGCAGGGGTCAGCAACCCGCTGCCCTTGTGGCTCCCTGGAGCTTTTTCAAAAATGTTCAAAAAGATGGGGAAGGTTAGTATATATTTTTGCTTTAATATGATTTCTATAGGAGGACAAACATTTTTAACGTTTTCAAATGCTGTAAAAGTGTGTAGAATTATTATTTAATTTCAACATTTCTGTCAACGAAGATTTGCGTCATAGCCTGCGACAGGTTTCTATCAGGACGGGATGCCAGGCAGGTGGCTGTTGTAAACAAACCGGGAGATAATAAAGCACGGAAAACCGTTCACAGATGGTGTCTACATGAAGGAGTCATTCATCAACATACTAGAACACCTATTTGCAGACTTCAAAAACAAAAGCAAGATAATACAAAAAATTAAAGACATACCTCTCTCCGCTAAGACAGTGAAGGAAAGGGCTATTAAAATGGCAGGTAACATCAACGATCAGCAAACCAAGGACATTAATTCAGTCCCAGCATACTCAAGTGCCTGTGATGTGACCCATATTCAATGCGCTTTTATGCAGGTATGTGAACTCTGATGGGCCGCAAGAAGAAATGATCAAATTATTGCCCTCTCCTCCATTTCCTCTTTTTACTCTTTTCTTACCTTAAATATCCATATTAAACTATATATCCTATTTACTAAACCAGTGACCTTTAAGAAATATAATAATTGTGACTAAATGTCTCTTGATGTTTTTTCCTAATATATCCTTTAGTGTGCACCATTGCAACCCCATTTTCCTTAATTTTTCTTTTGACATTATTCTTTCTCTGTTATATTTTTTTACACTCAAGTGCAACAGGTATGAAAATTATTATTCGCTTTAAGTATAGAATTACACAAAATATGTGTTTTATCTAATGTGTTAGTAAGTATACCTGAGGTGTTTGTTAGTGTGTGTCTTCTCCTTTAAATTTCTAAGGGAGCTCACGCTGTTTAATTTCCTGTTTTGCGCCCCGCCTCTTCCCTTTCTGCACTGACTATGCATGGGAGAGGTGGGTGTCTGCTAAGCTCCAATTAATCTTTAATCATCTTTACTTTATAAATAACTTTTAAAGCTAGTTTTCATGTTTAAATAATATTTATACCTTTATTTTTCACATATATTTCATTATTTTTGTGTTATCACTTAAATTGAGGTTTTGATTAACTTTAGCCTAACTGAAGCATGTGAATGCTAAAATGCATTGCACTTTATTTTTTAACAGAAAAGCTGTAAGGGCGAAGACACACTGTAAAAGCTGTGCTTTTTGATTTATTCTCAGGTATGTTTTGTCACTTTGTTAATATTGTTTGGAGTTTTATTCTATCTTTCTCTCCATCTCTCCCCCTTTCTGCACTGACTATGCATGGGAGAGAAAAGCTGTAAGGGCGAAGACACACTGTAAAAGCTGTGCTTTTTGATTTATTCTCAGTGAGTAAAGAGCCGTCACAACTGCAGATCTCCGATTGGTTATTCCATAATAAAACAAAGAAAACACAACGCAGAACCGGTTACACAAGCACCACATGTTCCACAGATTCAATATTATTACAATATTCACATCTTCCAGATACGTGTTTACCCATCACAGGCAAGTATTTATTTAATCTACAATGTCCAATAATAATTTCTTCTTTTCGATTTCTTTCAATAGCCCTCCTTTCTCCAACCTTCTGTTGAATACTATATAAATGTCTTCCTTTCTTCTCTTCATCCCAACTTTTCTGCCAATTCTCCAAGATTTTCCTCCAAATCATTATTTTAGCTTCTGCTTTACTTATTTTAATGTATATTTCTACTTCTGTCCTACTACTGGCTTGCTTTGCTAGATTATCCACCATCTCGTTTCCTTCAATGTGATGGAACCCATGTAAATATTACCTGTATCCCAATATGACAAATTCGTGTGTAACATTCAAGTACTTCATATACTAGGTCTTGTCTTGATTGCGATTGAAATGTTTTTAAACTTTTTAGAACAGCTCTGGAATCTGTGCATATTATTACTTTATTAGGTCTGCATTCTTCAATCCACTGAAGGGCCAGCCATACACCCACAATTTCTGCTGTAAATACAGATAATTTATTAGTTAGTCTTTTCTGCACACTAATTCCTAATTCTGGTATTCCATATGCCACCCCAGTTTAACACACTGCTCTATTGGAGACATGCTGCTTAAATGCCCACGACTTTACTCGTCCTCCAATCACTGAGTGGTTCATAAGTGGCTGCAGGTGACGTTCATCATCTATTAGGGTGTAGCAGGGAAAGAAAGAAAATACAAAACAGAAACAAATACGTCCTAGGAGGTAACAATGAGGAATCCTAATGTACATTTAGTGTTGCATTTATTTGAATTACTTTGAGTGGAGAATGTGAGTGGGGTTTGTTGTCTGGGGTTACCAGGGGAACCATAAGCCGCTGAACTGTCATTACGAGAGCGACTCGACTATGAAGAGCAACAAAACTATGACCGTCTCATATTTTCATCCTTTTGGTGAGTCAGTCCTGTCATAATGCCATTGAAATGCCATAATAACATGTTATTCAAGTGTCTTAACATGTTTACTGAGGTATTGTGCAGTTTAAAGGGTACTTTGTGGCGAAGATTGTATTTGTTGGCTTACACTGGATCGAAACAGCTGCTATTTGGTAACGTTAACTGTGTCATTTGGTAACTGCAAAGTTTAGAAAAAGAGCTCAATCTCGCTTGAATTTAATGTAAAAAATATATTCTTGTATTAAAATTGTTGAAAAAGAGTATTATTAACAATTCCAGCTGTATAAATTCACTATTAATCAAAGATGACAGTTACACTTAATGGCTGTAACGGATTTGTTTACATTTGGATTGCTCAGAGCTGCAGAACAGGGGGGTATTCCAGAAAGCTGGGTTAACTTACCATCTGCTAAACCCTAAACTCTCGGTTGATTTACCCAAAACCTGCTTACCGCGAGTATGTTGGTTCCAAAACAGGTGGTAAGGGTTAGTTAAATCAACCTCCTGAAGATAACCGCGGGTTAATGCACACTGTACTGCACACACCTGAAGGCATTTTCAGTAGATCGCCGAATTCACGAGTCACCATAGAAAGTCACGGTGAGAAAAAAAGGGCAACGCACTTTACAGAGGCAGAGCTGGAGGTTTTAAACACAGAGATTACACATCTGCTTCAAAGAAGGAAAGAAATATAGAATAAGACATAGATAAGAAAAGAAAAACTAAATAATAATAAAGTTTATTAGGTCATTAAATTACACATGTCACCCTCCATTTTATTGTAATGATAAATTAAACGACTCTTTAACATCCTTTTTGAGTATGTTGTGTAACCATTCATGCATTTATTTTTCTTGCCATTAATTTCTTAAGGCCACAATATGTGTATTGACTAATAAGGCTTATAGAAATTGTAATCTTTCTGGAGCTAGAACTCTGTCCAAAGTCATTAAACACAGAAACATTATCATAAAAGGTAATATTTAATTACTGGAGCTCTTTAACACTCTAGAATATTCTTTCTGACATGCAGCTAATAGAAAGAGGCCTGTCTAACTGCTGTGTCCTATAATAAAGGCTTTTCAGTGGTTGAGTTTTTGACTTAAACCACACACTCTGTCACTGTTGTAAGTGATTGTTGTCAGATAGCTTTAGGTACTTTTTATTTTGCATGCAAACGAAGTTCCTTCTGCCTCAACTAACAAGCAGTGTAAGAATTTTCTGCACTTTTCCATATTTGAATATTACTCTTGGATCACAAAATCTTTTATCTACATATTTAAATTCTAAAGTAGCTGTATAAGGTCCATCTTCAAAGATAAAGTCACATGAGCATCACCTTAAGGTGAGAAATGTATATGAAAAATATGTTACACGTTGAAAGGTGCGTGTATAAAGCAGTGTACAAAATCATTCATTTTATTTTAGGAAATGAAGAAATGAACAGACCAAACTATTTGATTAAACATAGTTTTTTGACGAATTATATATTTTTTAGCACTCTTCCATCTGTTTTGTCTGCTTGGGTCACTGAGATTTCCTCTGGGTCAGGCTGCAGGTAGGGTGTCATCGTATAAGGCAGAAAAGGGTATCTTCTGTCCTCCAGCAAGTAACAATGTAGTGCCCAGTTATGATTCTATTTTATAATACAAATATAAAAAAAATAAACATTGTGTTAAGCAACATTTGCTTTATAGTTTTTTTATTATTATATTTGTGTTATACACTTGAATCATTACTTTCTGAAAATCAGCCATTTAGCCTCAACATAGTGATGAGGTGGGGTCATCACATATGAGCTTGTAGGTGGAAGCAGTAATGAGTTTAATAGTTGAAACACCAAAAGATTAAGGATAGAAAATTAAGTTGTACCTGCACACTTATACTTTGGACAAATTTTATATTATCAGTGTCCTTTAGTGACTGATGGAGCTTTAAAATCGGCTGCAATTAATGCACACAATAGCATTTAGAAACCCTGAAAAAAATATTATATTAAAAAATGTAGATGTGTGTGCGTGAATGTGTGTGTGTGTGTGTGTGTGTGTGTGTGTGTGTATATATATATATATATATATATATATATATATATATATATATATATATATATATATATATATATATATATATATATATATATATATATAAGAACGACGTCCTACATCTTAAATTATAGATATATTTTCCTACAAAAGACAAAGCTGCCACTTATAATATTATACAGAAAAATGTGAGGGTGCGGAAGGAGAGAAAAAACACAAGATCTGTAAGTGAGATTCGAACTCGCTCCGTTGTGCGCTCCGTTCTTCTTTATCGACGCACTGTCTACTAAGCTATTCCCGTGCTCTGAATCATCTGTGTAATGATACGCAGTAATGTATGACCAAGGAACTGTACAAAAGTGTAAAAAACAGTTCAGTGCCAGGCATACTGTACAGGTGGTCCTACTGCCACATTGTACAGTTGTCTAAAATGCCCTGTTTTTTATGGTAAGCGCAGACCCGCGGTTTGTCACATTTGATTTCAAAAAGGTTTGTTAAATATATTAACATTATGAATTTGGTTTTGAAAAAAACTATGCACTTATAACCCTCTCACAACAAAAAAACTTGTATCTGTGTGTCCACATCCATAAATATTCCCACCAAAAGAGCATGCAATGCTCAGTAAAACTCTCTGAAACAGACAAACTCTGAAACAGCAACTTACTCTCTGAACATAACCTGCTCCGGAGCAGGTTATGTTTAGAGAGTAAGTTGCTATGGCTACTTAACATACCCAGAAGTTACCTCCGATTTTGGAACCAAAGTTGAGGTTATCCACCTACTTACTCTCAAACTTACCCGGGTATGTCACATAACCTGCTTTCTGGAACAGCCCCCAGATGTATAATACTGTGTCAGAGATGTTTAATGCTTAAATGGACACAATGCAAAATGTTAAATACAAAGTATACCGTAACAGTTTGATATAGTAAATATAGTTTATGGACACTAAGTAATAACATATATCTGAATAATATGAATTAACTATATATATATATATATATATATATATATATATATATATATATGTTTGTAATGCAAGCCAAGACAAGGATTTGTGCATTGTGCATAAGACACTGTTTAATAATGTTGTATGGATTGTTTAAACATTACTTCATAGAAATATTTATGAAATAATAATACATTGTGATGCAGTAGGTAGTGCTGTTGCCTCACAGCAAGAAGGTCACTGGGTCGCTGTTCGAACCTCGGCTCAGTTGGCGTTTCTGTGTGGAGTTTGCATGTACTTCCTGCCTGCAGGTGAATTGGGTATAGGCTAAATTGACCGTAGTGTGTGTGTGTGTGTGTGTGTGTGTGTGTGTGTGTGTGTGCGCGCACATCCCTCAGAGATGTTGCGGCTGGAAGGACATCCGCTGCATAAAAAAAACTTGCTGAATAAGTTGGCGGTTCATTCCGCTGTGGCGACTCCGGATTAATAAAGGGACTAAGCCAACAAGAAAATGAATGAATGAAATTATCCATTGTTGTTCTCATTGTAAGTATTAAAAACCTGCAAAATAATATTCAAGCTAAAAGCCTGGCCTGTGGTCTGTTTTTCTGTTCAATGGGTCAGAAATTCACCTTTTAAGTAAGACAAATTGAGGCAGTTTGTTAATTGGCTTAAAGTGGTAACCTTGAAATTAATAACGGAATACTAATTAGATTTTTTAAAGTGTGTATGAAGAATTATAAATAAATATTATTCTAATATTATATTTTTAGCTAAGTGACATTTTAGGAACATATGAAAAAAAAAATTAACATGCAACTAAGTCAACAAATATGGTCCAAGTCGTGTTAATGCAAACTTAGTGAGTAACCTTCTCCGTGTGAGATTAATATGGCAAATCTTTCTCATTTTGTATATTGTATTCATATATTGTATATTGTAAAATTGACAACTTAAAAAACAATTAACTATCAATGATAATTTATACATTTAAACTGTAAATTTTAATTTTTACGACAGTAAACTGTGGTGTATGCTATATATATATATATATATATATATAGCATTTGGGTCCTTCATTTATAGGATTACAACACTAATATCTCTTTGTATTAATGATAGTTTTTAGGGTTATAGTCCTGTCTAGGAATATGCTTGTTTTATAACATTTAGTTTGATTAATGGTTTACTCTGTCGTGCATTTAAATATTCATCTTCCAGCATATGAAGTAAAAATTGAAAGCATTTAAAGAAATTTGAGTTAATTTCACGCATCTGAATACGTTTTTAAAACATTGAAATCAAAACTTTTTCATTTAAGTCAGAGACGTATACTTTGCCTCGATAAAAGTGTAACTAAATACTCTTAATACACAAAAAAAAAAGCTCTTTAGTCGATATAATGGGTGGCTCTTAAAAGAGCCTTTGGGGTAGCTGAAGTGGATTCAACGCTTTACTTGGAGCTGGTGTATTTGGTCACAGCCTTGGTGCCCTCAGACACGGCGTGTTTGGCCAGCTCACCGGGCAGCAGCAGACGCACGGCGGTCTGGATCTCTCTGGAAGTGATGGTGGAGCGCTTGTTGTAGTGAGCGAGACGAGAAGCCTCACCGGCGATGCGCTCGAAGATGTCGTTGACGAACGAGTTCATGATGCCCATCGCCTTGGAGGAGATCCCGGTGTCGGGATGAACCTGCTTCAACACCTTGTAGACGTAGATAGCGTAGCTTTCCTTCCTGGTCCTCTTGCGCTTCTTTCCTCCTTTTCCAGCGGTCTTGGTGACCGCTTTCTTAGATCCCTTCTTGGGCGCGGGCTTTGCTGGTTCTGGCATGATGAAGATTTCAGAGTGCGAAACCGAGTGAGGTTCTGTTCACTGTAAGGGGTATTTATTGAAAGCTCGTGCCAAGCCGAGTGACTGCATTGTATTTCTATTGGGTGCTTTCGCTCAACGAATGGAGATCTCATTGGTCAGAATTAGGCGGCTAGATAAACTTTCCGCCAATCGCAGGCCTCTAAATTTGAATAATCAACTCCCAGTGATCTCATTTACTGTTGACTTTTCCCCCGCTATAATGCAAAAAGCTTACATGCAGCTTTAGGTTAAATGTTATGGTTGTTGCACCATCTTACAATAGTCATTCTACGATAATAGTCATGCGAAATCGTTCCATTACCCGAAATGAAGAACTATTTCAGACAAATACAGAGCAGAATAGCTGTAACAGAAGCAAATAATTCATTTATAACGGGTGTTTTATTTCATAACCTTAATAGTTTAATTCTCTGTAAGCAATTTGGGGGTTTCAATACCTAATATATGACTAAAGTTATTTGCTAGGAGGTAATTTTAATTAAAACCTAGCTTACTGTCTTTTGGAATGTCATCTGTCTGTATATTTCATAATCTAGTGATCTTGTACTTGTTCATTTATTAAACTCAGTAAACTACATTGAACATCTCATACTTTAATATACATCTGTATTTGAAATTATACAAATTATTAGAATCAAAGGCGCCCATAATACGTCATGTCTCCTCTGAAGTGCAGTACTTTAATACTTGCCTTACATCTAATTATTTTACATAACTGCTCCATGTTTACAGTAAAAATTAATTAAATCTAAAATTTGGGATTGAACCATTTGGAACCTCTGAAAATAAGAAAACATTTTAAAAACGAACATTTTAAAAACTCATAAAAGATTAGAAATGTGCTCTTTATGAAAGTGTGGGTGGCTCTTAAAAGAGCCGTTGGGTTTTCAGGATGGGCTGCAGATGTTTAACCGCCAAAGCCGTACAGAGTGCGTCCCTGTCTCTTCAGCGCGTACACGACATCCATGGCGGTCACGGTCTTTCTCTTGGCGTGCTCGGTGTAGGTGACGGCATCACGGATGACGTTCTCCAGGAACACCTTCAACACTCCGCGAGTCTCCTCGTAGATCAGACCGGAGATACGCTTAACACCGCCACGACGAGCGAGACGGCGGATAGCGGGCTTGGTGATTCCCTGGATGTTATCACGGAGAACTTTACGATGACGCTTAGCGCCTCCTTTACCAAGTCCTTTACCGCCTTTGCCTCTTCCAGACATGATTACTTCAATAATGATTTAACATGTATATGGTAAGCTCTGCGAGTGATATTTTACAATCGCTTACAGGACCTAGTTGAAACCCTAACAGGAGGAGCTACGCGTTTTCAAATTACGTCACGTGCTGCTATTATCCGACCCCACCCCTAATCTCAGCCTTCACTTGAAAAATGACATAATACAGCTGCAGTTTGTATTGACCATTTCAAATACAGCAATAAAACAGAATTACAAATCACGCTTCAGTGTTTACAGCAGGGATTATTAGAACTGAAATTGCTCTTTATGTGGGTTGAAGATCAGTTTTTAGAAAGGACTATGGTGCCTTGAATCATACTACAGTACAGTGCATTATGTATTTTGTAATATATAGGGTTTTTCTACAACTCTTTGTTATCTTGTCTAAAATTCTGCTACTTTGGCATATTGTCTTCACGTTTTGTAGAAATTAAAGTGTTCCAAAAATATCAGGGTCTTAATACAGGTGAATAAAATGCAAATGCTTTTAAAAAGCTTTTATTTCCATATTTTAAACATGAAACACTGCATTCTAAATATTACCGTAAGAAATTCTATGAAATATTGTTTATGTTTTTTCCAGAAGGCAAGTGTAGCCAAAATATGTCCTGAAGCACACTCATGACATAAAAGACATGTCCAGAGCAATAACTTAAATACTTGTTTCTTATTTCCTATAAATATAACTTATATTTTTATATCTAAAATGGTTTCTTATTATATTCCATAATTTAGATTCTTCTTATTTTATTTTTTAAGGACACGGGCAGTTCTATAAGAAGTGACTTTTTATTTGACAAATAAAAGTTTACCTTGATTTTAATTGGCGATTCATCATACAGCGGCAACCCCTTATAAAATAATGGACCAAGCCGAGGGAAAGTGAAGAACATTAATATTATATTAAATAAACCCTTTTATTAACATTTTATGCAAATACAGTTGGCCTTTTCTGCTGATTGGCTTTCCGGATTATTTGTCATGTCCCCCATTATGAAAGGAGACAAACAATTCTCAAATAATTTGTTTCAAAGGGGATAGAAAATTACTGATTTGATTGAAATATACTTTCATTGTTTGATCTCAACATTTAAATAGATTAGTCCTTACTTTTTCCTTCTGAAGGAGTTGAATAGATCATTTGTTTGGTGAATAATTTTCTGTATCTGGCATAAATCGTATACAGAGCTTACATATGTATTTACATGTGATGTTGATATGTGAAATAATAATATAGAGGCACAGTATAATCAGATATAATAACAATATAAACAGCTCTGTAGTGGAGATTTATTGATTCACAGATGTTTGATGTGACGTGAACAGCTGTCACTACATGCACATTTTTGTTTTAACGAATAATTACTTTGAGTTATTCAAAATAGAGACTTTCCCTGCGTTAAGTTAGCTGGCAGTAGATTATTTATTGTACCATTTTGATAAGAAGTCTGTGCGAACAAGTTCCAACTTTGAGTTCAATGTATATTGTTCTTTGTGTATGTGTGTTTGTTTTTCATCAATTCAATTAAGCTGTATTTCACCTCTCCTGACCACAGAAATACCCTCATCTCTGACCTTTTCATTCAGATAAACACTGAAGATGTTATTCGGATTTAGGTAAGTTGTGTGCAGGCGGGTAGATTTTCTGGATTTATCTATACTTTAACTCGTCAGGTTAAAACACGGTAATGTATGATGCAGTTAGGGATGCATGTTAGTGTGCAATTGCTGTGAAGACAAACTCTGTGCAAGTGTTGAAGTTGACGTTTTAGTGGAATAACCATTGTTTTTGGTGAACAATAAACAGATCCAACTGTACTGTATGAAAAACACACTGTACCTCAGTATTTGCAGTTTACTAAGGGTTAAATTCAGCACATGGGGTCCATCTGTGATGACCATTTCTCTCTTTAAATTTATCCAATCCTATTTATGCCATTTCTGTAAAACAAAATGGTGGCTTATGGGGGTTTCTAGCTGAGCATTCATCAGGCAAATTTTGATTATAACTGTACTTATAGGTCATTTTAGATCGTCAGTGATCTGTCTGGAGATGATCATTAGTGGGATCTTGCTCTTTCTGAATATTCCTTGTTCTGTTTTAAGTTTTTGTTTCCTATTTAAAGCATTTGAGATCAAGAAAAATGTAGTTTGCTTTACAAAATGCGTGATTTGCTTAAACTTCTTTCAAGGTTGCCCTAATCTAGTCAGTATTATAATCACATTTCATTTTTAGCAAGGTTTAATTTGATGTTATGTCAGTTATATTGACAAATAATTAAAAGCAACCCTACACCCTTCTGACAAAATGTTTTTAATACCACTAGTTTTGTTTTCACATAATCAGTGGTTAAAGATTATTAATACATTTTTTACTTGATACTACCTGTAAACCCGTACTCGGTCACCACAGCTCACAAAAAGTTATACCATTTATTATAATATACATCCTGATAACGAATATAGGGGATAATAAACCTGAAATTGTAAGAAATTGCACTTTTTTGATGTACTGAGGTGGCTCTGAAAAGAGCCTTTGTGTTTAAATCAGATGACTATAGAGAACTTAAGCACGCTCTCCGCGGATGCGGCGGGCCAGCTGGATGTCTTTGGGCATGATGGTGACCCTCTTGGCGTGGATGGCGCACAGGTTGGTGTCCTCGAACAGACCGACCAGATAAGCCTCGCTGGACTCCTGAAGAGCCATGACGGCGGAGCTCTGGAAGCGCAGATCCGTCTTGAAATCCTGGGCGATTTCTCGGACCAGACGCTGGAAGGGCAGTTTGCGGATCAGCAGCTCAGTGGACTTCTGGTAGCGGCGGATCTCTCGCAGAGCCACGGTTCCGGGCCTGTAACGGTGAGGCTTCTTGACGCCGCCGGTAGCCGGAGCGCTCTTACGAGCGGCCTTAGTGGCGAGCTGCTTCCTTGGAGCTTTGCCTCCGGTGGATTTACGGGCGGTCTGCTTGGTTCTTGCCATTTCCTCAAACTTCCTAAGCTCTCTTTAGAAAAGTCGTAATGTTAGTGACAGTGCAGCTGGTATTTATACTCTGGTCTGCATTGTTCTCTGTGGGTGGAGAGTTAGCAAAGTCATTTGATTGGCTACAAGATCTGACCAATGGTTGCACGTTCTCGAATTTTGAATCTGAAACAGCTGCAGCCCGCGCTTTTCTCTCGTGTGTAAGCTGATCCATCAGAAATCAGTTTATTACTTTACAAGTTTTTACTGAAATGTAATATTTCGTTGCTTAAATCATAACCTGTGTTAGACATCTGGGAACTAATATGGTGTTTATTTGCTGACATTCAAGTAAACACAGGAAATATTTGTCTCTTCCCAGTAGTGTTTTTCATCCACTCTTGTGTGATTTTGAGTCTTAATTTGGCCACTACTTTTTTTCAGAAAATGGAAATGTTTTCTTGTTTTGTTTTTTTACATATTTTAAGATGCTTTGAAACTTTTCAAAACTCCAAACTAGCAGATTTTTCCTCATTTACTTCTATCATCACATTTTTATGCAAAGTTGTGTCATAATCGTGCATTCTTGGTTGCTGGTGGATTTCCCTGTTAGAGAAAGATAACATGTAATTGTCACTGGTGATTATTAGTTTCAGTGCAAAAAAAGAAAAATAAATAAACTTTCTGACTTGTTTTAGAGTTTGTAGTGTGTGTGAGAAAGACATTTGCAAATGTACTTTGTCTGAGAAAATTAAAATAAGCACCTCATCTTTCAGAACAATTTAAATATTGAATTTATGCACACGCATCACTCAACTTTACTCCATAAGACATCATATATAGGCAAGAAGCCTTTTGCACAGAAGTGGTCAACTGATCAACAGTAAAAAAAAAACACAAGTGATCTTTGATTATATGCAGTTCTTTGCAACAAAAACTTTACGAAAAGAAAACAGGATAAAAACAGCAACTTATATTAAGAAAAAGATTTGAATTTACGAGTTACGGAAGACTTGGTTGATTTTGAAAACGCTTTTGATATTTTTGGGGATATTGGCCTATTTGTCTCGACATCCTGTTAATGCGTCATTAAAGTATATACTCTTTCAAAGAGAAAGTTGGTGGCTCTGAAAAGAGCCGTTGGGTTTAGCAGGTTTATCATTATACTATAGCGCTTTATTTGCCTTTGGCAGCCTTCTCGGTCTTCTTGGGCAGCAGCACGGCCTGGATGTTGGGCAGCACACCGCCCTGAGCGATGGTCACTCCACCCAGAAGTTTGTTCAGCTCCTCGTCGTTACGCACCGCCAGCTGCAGGTGACGGGGGATGATGCGGGTCTTCTTGTTGTCCCGAGCGGCGTTTCCGGCCAACTCTAGGATCTCAGCGGTCAGATACTCGAGCACAGCGGCCAGGTACACCGGAGCACCGGCACCCACGCGCTCGGCATAGTTACCCTTGCGGAGCAGCCTGTGGACACGGCCGACGGGAAACTGAAGTCCAGCCCTGGATGAGCGAGTCTTAGCCTTAGCTCTGGCTTTGCCACCGGTTTTGCCTCTTCCGCTCATATTGATTGAATTACTCTTGTTCGCTAAAGAGAAGTAAGGTTGATCTACCAAGGCAGCCAGTATTTAACAGAGCGTGCTCGCCTGCTATTGGTCAGAGTCTTTAGAGGTTTCAAACCAATCACTGCACTTCCCTCCAAATTTCAAACCCCTTCCCTCTCCGCAAGTGTCTACCTTTAAGCCTGTAAGAAATGTCTTCATATGATAATAATAATATCAATCATAAGTTTAACTAAATTTCAAATATGCAGTAAACAGCGTTTTTTCACGCACCAGTCAGTTTAGATTTTTGGGGCATTTTAACTTTTTTCAGTGTTCTTTTTTTATGTCTGATGTAAATATGCAAAATACACTTAATTATCTTCTTGTACTTCAGCAAACTGCCTAAAGCTTTTAAATACACAAGCTATACATCTCTTTTTAAGCAACACATACACCATTATTTTCTCCGTTTTTGTTTTTTAACCGAGAATCTTTTGTTTGACAATTTTGCCTAATTTTATGCATTTATTCTAGTAAATATAGTCTTTTTTCGCTGGCTGTTTGGATTACTTTCAGAAGTATAACGTTTAAATATATATATATATATATATATATAT
The DNA here is from genome assembly GCF_052040795.2 of Danio rerio. NCBI lineage: Eukaryota > Metazoa > Chordata > Actinopteri > Cypriniformes > Danionidae > Danio > Danio rerio. The sequence goes on from NC_141045.1 coordinate 39,196,639, forward strand.
ATATATATATGTGTGTGTGTGTGTGTGTGTGTGCACAACAAGTATAACATTACAGAAACCTTGTACCACTATACTATATTCCTTATTGTTCAAATGATGGGGAAACAATCATGGCTACTTCTGGAAATAGCAGATGACACACTTTAGATGAGTGTTGTGGAAATGTTGCTCTTCTGTAGAAATCAGTGGGTGGCTCTTAAAAGAGCCTTTTAGTTGAATTGTGGAACAGAAACAGATTTACTTCTTCTTGGGAGCGGCCTTCTTAGGCTTAGCCGCCTTCGGCTTCACCGTCTTGGGCTTTGCAACTTTCGCCTTTTTGGGGCTCTTGGTTGCTTTCTTGGCAGCCGCTGGTTTCTTCGCTTTCTTGGGGCTTTTTGTCGCTTTCTTAGCAGCTGCAGGCTTCTTGGCTTTCTTGGGGCTCTTTGTCGCCTTCTTCGCGGCGGCCGGTTTCTTCACCTTCTTGGGTGACTTCTTTGCTGCGGGTTTCTTGGCTTTTACTGCAGTTTTCTTGGCCGCTGGCTTCTTCTTGGGCTCGGCTTGCTTCTTGTTCAGCTTGAAGGAACCTGATGCGCCTGTGCCTTTAGTCTGGACCAGAGTGCCGTTAGTCACCAAGGCCTTGACGGCAATTTTGACGCGGGAATTGTTCTTCTCCACATCATAGCCGCCAGCAGAGAGAGCTTTCTTCAGGGCTGCGAGGGAAACGCCGTGTCTCTCCTTGGAAGCGGTCACAGTCTTGACGATGAGATCGCGGACATTTGGACCCGCTTTCTTGGGTTTGGACGCCGCTTTCTTCTTAGGAGCTTTAGCCGGTGGGGCAGCAGGAGCGGTTTCAGCCATGGTTCTCTGAGCGTAAACAGTCAGAGGTCAACGAAAGTCTGAGCTCAATAGAGTGGCGCTGCTGAGCGACTGTGAACTTAACTACCACATGAGAACCGTGTAGACTCAACACAACGGCCATCCGCGCCTTTGCTAATGTGTGCTTAAACATTTTTATAGTGTATTACAGTGTATGGTTTAAACATTGACTCAAATCAAGTTGTACAGAAAATTTTCGCAGAATAAAAAGGAGGGGCTAGGGTTTTCCCTTGGAACTAAACAAAATCGAAATAAATATGATCCTACAACCATCGAATCAAATGCCTCACAAATAAGGCTCTGCAAAAAAATAATAAATTAGACACGGGTTTTAAGCCAATTACTTTTTAATCTGTTCGGTCTTCTACTCTTATAAAGTTAAGATATGTAAAAGAAAGAAAACCACATGACTGATAGAAATACACACAATAAGTACATAAACGGAATACTGAAAAACGAAACAATGAACTTGGTTTGCTTATTAAAACTTGACTTACAGCCGTTAACCTAAAACTACACGTTTTCGCTGTCAATATATCTGCTTAGGTTTGGGATAAGTTCGCTTATCTGTAGGTCGAATTACATGACTGTAAAGCAAAACACTAGTATGGCTCTCAAATTAAAGTTTTCGTTTAAAATCATTCCCCAGCTCGCTAGAAAACAAGTTTATTGTTTGTAACCATAACATTGGCTATTAAAAGTTTTAGGTAGGGGGACACTTATAAACAATAGCAGGGTAGTTTAAAATGTTTCATCAGTAAATAGGTTACAACTCTTTTTATGAAAGCTTGGGTGGCTCTTAAAAGAGCCTTTGGGGTAGCTGAAGTGGATTCAACGCTTTACTTGGAGCTGGTGTATTTGGTCACAGCCTTGGTGCCCTCAGACACGGCGTGTTTGGCCAGCTCACCGGGCAGCAGCAGACGCACGGCGGTCTGGATCTCTCTGGAAGTGATGGTGGAGCGCTTGTTGTAGTGAGCGAGACGAGAAGCTTCACCGGCGATGCGCTCGAAGATGTCATTGACGAACGAGTTCATGATGCCCATCGCTTTGGAGGAGATCCCGGTATCGGGATGGACCTGCTTCAACACTTTGTAGACGTAGATAGCGTAGCTCTCCTTCCTGGTCCTCTTGCGCTTCTTTCCTCCTTTTCCTGCGGTCTTAGTGACCGCTTTCTTGGAGCCCTTCTTGGGTGCGGCTTTTGCTGGTTCAGGCATATTGAAGATTTCAGAGAGTGAAACCAATTAATGTTGTGTTCACTGTACGGAGTATTTATCAAAGCTCTTTCCAAAGCCAGATGACTCTGTTGTCTTTCTATTGGTTCGCTCAATGACTGAAGAGGAGATCATTGGTCAGAAATGGGGAGATACACAACTTCTTCGCCAATCGCAGGACTCTAAATTTAAATAATTTCCGCCCAACCCCCAGTGACCTCCTGCACTGTTTCTTTATTTGACTTTCCCGCCTAGTTTCTTCTGTTTACTGAAAAGTTGAGCTTGGACCTGATTTGTGTAGGTGTAATACAAATGAAGAGTTTAGATGCTAAAACCTCTAAATGCTATCTGAAATTTTATCCTAAATGAGCCTTGTACAAGTATTTTATTTTGAAGTTTTCTAATTTTTTAATTTAAATTTTTTTCTAATTTCTAATTCTTCTAATTTTTGAAGGAAATATCAAATGGCATTTTAGAGGTCTTGTGTGTATGTGTGTGGGTGTGTGTTTTTTTTTTCATTTTTTTTTCAAAGCCGTTGTTGTGTTAAGAAGGGGTAATGTACTGCCTTTAAAGTGTAAATGCAACAAAGCAGTGCACACACACACACACATATATAAATGTATATATTAGTGTTGGGTACTCGACCTTGGACTCGGACCAGGGGCGCAACTGCACATTTACTGAGGGGTATGCGAGATAGGCATACCCCTCATGAAATTTGATATGAGATATGATAGATATGGGAGTCCTAAAGGACAAAAAAACTTTAAAATACAATTACTTCTCACATGCAAACTGTGAGAGGTGTAAGGTCTGTCTGCATGAGCAATTGACTTAAAACTGCTATTTCACAAAGTGAAATAAAAAAAGACTGTAAAATGAGACAAACTGCCTGAAATGTTTTATTTTATCAAAATGTTATGGGCAAATCTTTTTGAAACTAAATTGAAAACATGTCTATAGTATAAAAATGGATCTTAATAGAAGGATGAATAAACATCTCAGTTCCAAAAAATGTGAATATTCTGAATATTTGTTCATGTGTCAGTTTTAACAGGGTTAAGAATCATTATAATCATGCAGGAATATCACATTTAAATAGGGGAATTTTTTAATCCAGATATTATTTTCTATTTTGTCTGAAATCCATTTAGTAGGCCCACATGGAATTTTCTACAGTTTTCTACAGATTTTTTGCCCATCATTGAAACTATGTATTTACTTGTGTAATTGTGTGTACATTTAAATTTACTCAGTTTTTAAATTCTTTTCACTAATATTGTTGTAAAAAAATAATAGTAATATTAAAATGTTCATATGATTTATTTACAATACAGTTGGTAAAGTGGTATTTTCAGCCTTTTAGTAGATATGTTATATGAGTGACTGGCTTTGTTTACCAAATAAGTGGATCTAATTTGATTTGCATTGTAAACATTTAATAAAATGGACGAGTCAGTGGCGCAGTAGGCAGTGCTGTCGCCTCACAGTAAGAAGGTCTCTAGGTCGCTGGTTCGAGCTTCGGCTCAGTTGGCGGTTCTGTGTGGAGTTTGCATGTTCTCCCTGTGTTAGCGTGGGTTTTCTCCGGGTGCCCTGGTTTCCCTTACAGTCCAAAGACATGCGGTACAGGTGAATTGGGTAGGCTAAATTGTCCGTAGTGTATGAGTGTGTGTGCATGTGTGTAAAACTTACTGGATAAGTTGGAGGTTCATTCCGCTGTTGCAACCCCGGATTAATAAAGGGACTAAGCCGACAAGAAAATGAATGAATGATTGAATGAACATTTAATAAAATTTAAAAAGGTATTATTTTTTATTTTATATTATATATATATACAATTTTTAGTTATGACAATCCTAAAATCATTCCGCATAAATCTGCAGATTTTTTACAAAATTCCCAACAGAAATAGCAAAAACTTTTAGCAGATTCTGTCTGGCTCTAATATTTAGGTATGTACTTTTATACACATTTTGTGTGATCCCTTTTATTTTGGCAAAAATAATTCATTAATAATATTAAATAATAATAAATGAAGAACATTTTTCAGATTACTCTTATAACTTTTGACCTCAACTGTAAGTGTGATTTGACAGTTTATTTTGCCAAAACTTTTACATCTACATGAACTTTCCTTTACACTTGGATGTGTGTCTGCATGTTAATGTTTTAAATGATTTTGAATTAAAATGTGTGTGTCAATGCAATTCATAAACCCTCTCGTTTTCGCCATATTAATTCTACCATATTTTACCATTCTATCCGCTGTCTTCCGTGTGTGTATTTCTCCCACATTTGTAATGTTTCTATGAAAAGTGAAAGTAGCAGCTACACCGAGTCGATCTCAAATGTGATATAACTGCAAGAACTGTTTAAGAAAATTAAGCTTTTGCATTATTTTGGATTGACAGTGGGTTGAAATTAATGCAAAAACGGCTGCATTCACGTCTTGTCTAGTAAAGCTGAGTATTATAAAGTAGTCAGTCATGTGTACAGTCAACAGTTTAAGTGTAATCGACGAAATAGAAATAGAAATCAACTAATATTACGCATCATGAGTGTTTATTTCCTATTTTATTAAAGCATGTCTGTGAGTTTCAGTTCAGACTGTGTGATTATGAGAATAAATATTGATTTTATTTGACAAGTGAATTTGCCCAAACAAACAGAGTGTTTTTCTGTTTTAGTTTATTTGTTATACCATAAATTTTATTAGTGGAGAAATTAATCAGTTTTTCTATAAAACACTGTATTTCTATTTTATCTCCTTGGCACATTCAAACTGACAGCCATCAGCCATCTCAGTATATTCAACAGGGTATATGCCGAGCAAATGTGCTTCCCATACTGATACACTTCCGGTGACCTGTTATTGTGAATTTTTTTCTATTTTATACGGTTCCTTTCACAGCATCAATGTTTTAATGTAATTCAAATAAATCAGTTAAACAGACTTTGGCATTCATTTAGTTGATCAAGCGTAAAATGAGACAAAAAGCCGTTTGCTCGCACGCGCCCGTCAGAATCGGCAGGCTAGCCGATATGCCGAAGCATGCTAATAGGACTTTTAACTTCAAAATAACAGGTCACCGGAAGTGTATCAGTATGGGAAAAACACTCGCTCGGCACATACCCTATTTAAAATGTGCGCAAACAAATGATTAACATGTTAACAATTTAAAATAAAAAGTATGACGTATTGAATTGATTAATAATTAAACACAGACAATGCTGATAACATAGAGTAATAAAGTAAACCAAATCCAAAAGTTCCAAAGTTCTCCCCAATCACTTTGTTTTGAGTTGGTATCGACCGAGTGCTACAAATGGCCACCGCGTGCGTCTTTTAAACGTGTTGCCGGTTAGATCGAGACTGCAGAGACGCTGTTCAATCCCGCTCTCGTCAACCAAACGAAGATAAAGAAACCGTACTGCAAATATAGTAAGCTTACTCTTCAAATTAACCAACTATGTACGGTAAATAAAATATTACAAATGATCAAACAAAAGTTGTGTGATATTTTGTTGTAGTGTAATGAGATCGTGTGAATAAGGCAAGTTAAACATGTTTCAAATCATTGATAATGAAAACAAACGTGTTTAATGAATTATTTAGGCTCTCCCATCTGTGAGGTGAGTGTTTAAGGATTTATTAAGGTAAAGTTGATTTTATATTTACACATTCGTTCAGTGACTGCTCCCTGTAACGTTATAGTTTACCATAGTACTTTAAATATTTGGATTGAAATTACATGTAGGAATGACTTTACAACATTAGCGGTATTTTATTGACCTGAACAATGGTGTACTTTGACACCCAGTGGTTGCTAACATTATTTCATTGTTTTTATATTATTGAAATTATATTTATTAAGGAGAAAGTCTGAATGTGCGAAATATAAACCAACTTTAGCTCAGTTAAGGACTTTATTCTGTTATACGTTTAGAATAGGACGTTTTAGTCCTTTTAGGAATCACATTACAACATTGTTCAGTCAAATAAATATTGCTAATGTAGTTTTGCAGTCATTCTTACACATGAATTCATACCGAATATTCAGAGTAGAGGTAAACAAGATAGAAACTTTAGCTCAATCATCCTCGTGTTTGTTTTTCTGAATAAAGCCATGTTTATACAACAACACTCTGCTTTGCGTCTGCTTTATTTCATGATAACCGTCTGGAATGTTCTTTTAACCCTCACATGTAGCAATGTTGTGATCAACCAATCACAATCAAGAGTTCCAGAGAGCTGTGTAATACAATTAAATAAACAACACTAATAGAACAGGGGCCTGTTTCAGTAAGGAGGTTCAAACAACTCAGAGTTTAAACTTGAACTCTGAGTTGATTTACCGAGAGATTAAAAACTCAAGAGTTTTCGGTTTCAGAACAGCTGATCTGAGTTGGGTCAATCAACTTCGAGTAGACCAACTCAGAGTTAAGCGCGCACACCGTGACTATAAAAAGGCATTATCAATGGAGCGCAGACATTACGAGTGACTATGGCAGTATCTTATAAAAGAGATCAGCATTTCTTTCTCCAGCTGAACTTGATGTTCTCATGCAAAGTTATAGCAAATATGAGTGTATATATTTTAAAAGAAGCAACCATCAGTGAAGAAGAGACAGTTAGGGTACTAACAGCTGCTCAAGTTAATGGCTAATTTCACTTTTTAAGTATTTAAATATTTAAGTATAATAAAATAAGTAATGTAATTTGTGACGTTTATATTTTTTTTCTAAACTTTTTTTATACATTTATTAGTTTTAAATGATTTAACTGTGCACTTGTGTGTCTGCCTTTTTTATTGAAGTGATAGAGGTTAATATAACATTTAGAAGGTAAGCAGTACTAAAAATAATTTTTAGAAAGAATAATAATCCCATTAATCTAGTTACATGCATGTCGAAGGTGAATTTAATTGAATTATTTAGTAAAAAAGGATAAGCCATTCTCGTACAGTTCTTCTGTGTGTGACTAAAATGTAGGCAATATGTTTCCATCCAAAAATATTACATAAATTTATGTGCAAAACTGGAATATTGCATAAAAGATGCGAATAAAATTCCATCCAACGTGTCAAAGAGAAAAAAATTGTCACTTCCTGATTAAACTGGCACCAAATATCAACAGTAAAAACAGAATTCACTGTGGTAGAAGAAGCTGCGTCAATAAATTCTTTATTTAGCCTAATTAATGTACTTGTGCCTCGATGTCAGAAGACAATGCTGAAACACAATGAGCATGTGGGGGCGTCTGAAGCTGGCTTCAGACGCGGAGACTCTTGACACGCTCCAGACGTTCGGAGGTAATTAATAATATACTAATACTGAAACAGTTAAGGCATTTTAGAATGACTAAAACAATATTTAAGACATGTTACAGTGTTCTCAGCCTCCATTTACACACATTTTCATTATCATATGATCATGATCTTTTTTTTAATGTACATGCTGTAATTTGTTCAGTAAAAGTGTTTCCATCGTAGTTTATGCGCACATTTTCTATTGAATAAAAGTTTATCCTACTCAGTTATGCGCGTTTTTTATGCATATTTTAAAAAGTTATGTGCATCATGACGTTTCTATTAATCGTTTTTATGCACGTATCCAAAATGAGCATAAAAATAGGTGGGTGGAAACGTAAGGCTCAGGCGAGAAATACGCTTCATCTTTAAAAAAGGGGAGGAGACAGACAGAAACTCTGAGTTTAGAGAATAAAACCTGCTTCTGACCAGGTTAGATTCACAGAGTAAGTTACCACAGTAACTGACTCTGAGTTAAAGTTACCTCTCTTTCAGAAACAGGCTTGACTTACCCTGCTTTCTCGAGTTTAACAAACCTGCCATTTTGAAACGGAAAACCCAGAGTTACTCTCATTTCAGGGTTAAAATACTCTGAGTTTTCACTTAACCTCCTTTCTGAAACAGGCCCCAGGAGAGACTGGTTCTGAAGCACTTGAACAGGTTAAATACAAATAATATCTTCAAAAATCAAATCAAAGCTGCTTCTGTGGTAATTAGCCAATTAAAATTGGTGTTCTAAATGTTTACAAGATGGGTCCACAAAACCTTTTGTGAAGGAAAATGTTTTACAACAATTATACACCATCTAAACGCTGAATAAATAAACTTTCCATTGATGTGGTATGCTAGAATTAACTATATCTGTCTGATGTGAGACTATTTAATCATCTACAATTTGATGGTGTGAAAAAAATCTAAATATTTTAGAAAAAATTTGCTCTATATTTGATTAAGCGAAGTTTAAATATGACCTAATTTTGAGAGGCTCGCTAATGATTGCTTGCACCTGGTCCCACATTATTCAATTTATGATTAACCAATCAGGCGACTCCAAAGCTAATTTAAAAGCCTAAGTTCCAATAAAGCCATTTTCATTTAAAAGACGGCTCAGCATCAGCCTGCTACCCCTATTACTACAATTACTTCTAAAACAACAACAATAACAACTAAATATCCAGCTATAATTCCAACAACATCAAAAACTTGTATTTCAAACTGCCTCACGCAACTCACCTGCCCATCTTCAACTCAATTCTCCAGCAAGATCACAGTCCAAAACTCGATCACCGCCCACGAACTCAATCCTAACTCTCAAGACGTCAGCCATCCAAGCCTCTGCATGATGCCGAACTCTCACCGCTTTCCTAGCGGTCCATCCGTGATCATGTACACCGCATGCTTCAAGGGGAAGCTTAGCCAGAATAACTACTGGAATCTTCAAGCAGGTGTGCTGAAGCAAGATGGAGGTAAACTCAGCAGGACAGCAACCCTCCAGGAGCAAGTTTGGATACCCCTGACATAATCCATACTCATGTAACGTTACACCATTTGATAACAATGAATCATCCAGTCCGGTATGTCCCAGTCACCGTCTGGTAATTATGCCCTCTACCTTCTTTTTCCTTCTATGAATAACCTTTTAGTGAAACATTGTTTACCCGAGAGCTTTTCTCTTGTGCAAATGGTGAGATCCGGATTCGCTGCTTGTTCGTATCGAACTATTACACCGAGTGTGAACATGTTAGCATTACAACTAAACTGTTACCGTCGTGTAGGATTTTCACCGGATTTTGTGACCGGAATAACACACGCGGCATTCAGACGCTACCTGTCGAGTGCATCTACAGAGAAATGCGGAGGTTTTTTTCTTCTTATTCGCCGCGCAGTAACAAACATTACATGAAAAATACACGCTTAAAACAGCTCCTCGAATCAAATATATTGTTTGTCACCACGGGCACAAATGAAATTCCTGAACGAAAGAGGCAAACTAAAGTCCACCATTTAACAATTTGGCAAATAATACGATTACAGATGTCCATGTAAACACACACACCCTTTCTCCCCTGTGTGTATATTTTGACTCTGAAACACTCCCACATCATCTCTCTCTTTTGCTCCTCCGACACTTTCCCCCCCTAAACAGAGGTGTGACAACACCCTGCTGAAACAAGGGGGTTTCAAGGCCCTTTAAAGCATTAACCGGTGTTTATTTAACAGCTCCTATACACATTTGAAGTGCTCTATTGAATCCTATCTAGTCTTTTTAATATAGTCTTTGACGCTGCTGCGTATATCAGACATCCATGATCATTACCGATCTTATTAAAGCCTGATACACTGCGAGTATTAATAATCTTTCTGCTCCCCATTCTTTGCCTGCTATCGCCCTCATTGCATTTAAAGTTTCTTTTCACTTCTACTAGCCCAATATACATTTTCTATGTGTACCTGCTATCCAACTAAATCCCTAAATATTAAAATTCGTGAACCTCTTCTAATGACTTCCCATATATAAATAATTTAATGTCACTTGATTATTTTCTATCTCCTACTAAAGATCATATGACATAACTCACTGACTGATATTTTGAATTTCCAACAATGACTCCTCCACCTTTCTGCCCAACCCAGGCTCATTCTGAAGACGAAGTCTAGTGGCTGTTTCTGGACACGGGGAAATACGTCCCGGCAGGTATGTATTTTGCAGTTATTGTTTTCATGAATCTGCAAGATGCTGCTGAGTGTGCTTTTTCATATCTCGAATGTCTCTCGTTAGCGCCCACGCTGTTCTCACGTAAACCCACCAGAGGCCGCTGTCGGCCAGCCGTCCGTCTGACTGACTGAATGATTGACTGGACAACCGGCCAATCGACTGACGCACCCTCCTCCTTCCCTAAACCTAAACAATTTTACCGATTGATCTGCCAACCCACTTACTTCCCTAAACCCAACTGACGATTTTACAAAAGCTGTCCAAAAAAAAAAAAAAGAAAAGAAAAGCCCTCGTCTGATCACATTCTCAACCCAGTTTATTTCCTCGTTCATTTTTATTTTTTTGAGGTTCTGTTTTTGTCTTACCTTCCTTCTGGAACCGCTCTCCCCTGATCTCGAACCCCGCCCGCAGCGTTCGTTTAAAAAAACGAGTCAGTGTTGTTTCTACCTTATCTATAGCAGCTTGTCTGTTTTTAAGTACTCGAGTCAGATTTCTTCCTCTCCTATATAGCTCTATCGTCAGCATAAAGAGCACTTCCTATTCCAGGTCCTAAATCTTTCATTAATCATTAAGTTATAGCAATCGACTAATAGTACTTTGAGGGATACCGTCTTCTGCATTAAATGATTAATAAGTAGTTCCCACTTGAACCATAAATGTTCTGTGAGTTTGTGATTGTTTTATCCAGTTATAATTTTCCTTCTATGTTCATTTTATAAGCTTTAGCTAACAATCCTTCTCGCCACACTGTATCATATGCTTTTTCAGCATCAAAACACATGACTATCATGAGCTCTTTCATGTTAATTGCCTTTTCTATTTCATCAGTGACTTAATGCATCTGTAGTTGATCTCCCTCTTCTGAAACCACACTGACCTTTGCTATGTTTTCCTTTTTCTGCAAATCAAGTTGTCCAAGAGCTGATAATTGTATTCACTGTCATTTTTCCATTAATTTACCTTAATTTGATGTCAATGCTATCGGTCTGTAATTTTCCAGTTTTTGTAGCGTCTTTCATTGTTTTTGGAATCGGAATTACAACAGCTTGTTAAGAGTCAATAAAATAGCCTTTTCTGGTATCAGAATACATCGCTAACCCTGTCTCCGCCTGGGGCAGTGTTTACACATTTTCCCAGTGCTCTTTTTTTTTTTTTTTTTTTTTTTTTGTATGTTGTATTTTGCACTGTCGTTGTATTTTTCACTCGTTGTATTTGCACTGTCTGTATTTTGCACTGTCTGGAGCCAGCACCTAATCTTTTCACTCATCATAGCACACGTACTGCTGATGATGTGACAATAAAAGTGATTTGATTTTGAATTGAATTCTATACTGTGTAATCTTTGTAGAACATTTCCTAGCATATAAGCCTTTTCATTTTCTGATATGTTAGTTGCCTCCTTCTCGATCAGCACTGGTATTTGTTTTCTCTTTTTTATTTTATTTTATTTTATTTTTTTCCCCTTTACAAACCAATTTCAATATTGTAATTTCAGTTCAAAATCTTAGAGTTGTCTTTCAACAGCTTTTTACTCATTTAAATGGAAATGACATTATTGATACATTTCTCTCTGGTTTTAGGACACTGTATAGCCCTGAGACAGCTCTCCTTAAAGTGTTTAATGATTTTTTTTCTGACTGTTGACTCTGGAAAATGTGCACTTCTAGTTTTACTAGACCTGACTGCGGCATTTGACACAATCTATGACAACATTTTGATTGATTGTTTAAGGTTGTGGGCCGGGATTTCAAGGAAATGTTTTGAATTGGTTTAGTTATCTCTTGGGGAGAACCTTTTTTTTTATTATTGAATCTGCATGTTAGGAGTGTGGTGTCCACCAAGGCTCAATTTTGGGCCCAGCTCTTTTTCTCCATCTACACTCTTCCCTTGGCTGCTATCTATTAGAAGCATAATGCAAGCTACCATCTCTATGCTGTTAACACTCAGTTTTCTCCTATTTTTATGGGCGTGTAAAGCTGTTTTACAGTTCTTATTTTAACATTTTAAACGAGATTAAGGAATGGTTGACTTAATTTTTCTTAATTTTGTACACTTGAGTGAATCAAAAACTGAAGTACTAGTGTTTGAATTTTGCTCGTCAAACTTTAACTCAAGACTCAGTGTCAGTCAACAATAGTTTCTATCAGTTAAGGAACATTCCCAAATTGAAGCCTTTTCTGTCTTTAGATGAGTTGGAAACCATTATCAATGTTTTTATTATGTCCAGATTGGACTACTGCAACTCTCTGTATTCATGGGTTTCCGTGTGGTCCAAAATGCAGCTGCTAGACTTTTAACTGGGACCAAGACATTTCTAGTATCTCACCAGTTTTATCATCTCTTCACCTGCTCTGTCCAATTTAGCATTCAATACATGTTATTGCTACTTGTTTTTAAAGGTTTGAATGGACTGACACCTACTTACACCAGTGAGCTTCTTCACTGGCATACTTCATTGAGGCTAGTTTACAGGTTTCAGCTAGTTGTTCCCAAATCACGGTTGAAATCCAGAGATGACGGGGCTTTTTCTGTCACAGCCCCTTGTCTGTTGAATGGTCTGCCTTTTACATATTAGGTAATGCTCTTCCTTTGGTGCTTTTAAGTCTCATTTAAAAAAAAATCACCTTCTGTCTCTTGCTTTTTGATTGCAAATAAATTTTAATCTGTTTTATATATTTTGCTTAAGTATAATTTTTGTATGCAGGTCTTTTTGTAAAGCACTTTGGTCAACATTTTTTTTGTTTTTAAATGTGCTCTATAAATAAAGTAAACAATTAAACACTCATATTTTGAAAAATTCTCCATACGTGATCAATGGTGGTGTTTTTTCTCATTGTCGAGCAACATTTCCTTTATTTCTCCCTCTTGGCAGTTTTAATCAGTCTCCTTATGTTAGCTCTTGCTCTTTATGTCAACACTATCTAAATTCATGTTTTTCCAAAGCTGTTTGAATGCCTTATTTCTTTCTTTAATTGCCTTGCTGCACTCCTCTGTCCACCATGGAATAGTCCTCTTTCATCTGCAGTTCTTATAGGCATGTGTAAATTTAGCTGATTGCAATATTAAATCTGTAAGTGACTTGCATAATATTTCAGCCGTTTCCTCTTTAACTTTCACTAAATCCTCTTCACAGTATTTCCCAAATGATACCTAATCTGCTTTCTCATATTTCCACAGATTCTGAAGATATTGACCATTTTAAATTCCTTGCATTTAATTGACTTTATTGGAAAGTGATCTCTTGTGTTCTCACTTAATATTTTCCATTCCAGGATATTTGCTATTTCATTTGATATAGATGTTAGGTCTAAACAGTGTTGTCTATTATATTATACCTATAGTGCCTTCTCCAGGGTTCAAGCTAACTGAAGATGTATCTTCCATAACTTGTTCTAACGTCACTGCATTCTCCTTTTACACCAATTGTGAGCATTAAAATCCCCACACCAAAGTTTTCCTTCCTCTTTCAACCTGTTCAAGTGAATTAATTGAAATGTTTTTACACTGATTATAAAAGTTTTATATTTTACCAGTGAATTTTCATAGTAAAAAACCTCCACCATCACACACTCTAATTCCTCTCCCAGGACTCTGTACATCATTTCATCCTATATAAATGTAACTACCTGTCCTCCTTGACTCCCTTCCCTGTCTTTCCGTATATATTTTTAATGTTGTAAAACAAACTGAATATTTGGTTTAAGCCATGTTTTCTTCACACATATTACACTTAGTCAATATTACAACTCAAACTTATTTTTATTTATTTTTTTAACTCTTGCCCATTTACAATCAAACGTCTTGCTTTCCATTGTAGGATACTTATCACCATTAAGCTAATGAGACATTCAAGAAGCATGTTTTATTGTTGATCGAGTGAGAATGTCATGTATCTTATAGGCAGAAATTCCTGTAAATCCTAGTGTCTAGAATGGTTTTCATTTTATCTGACCTGCTTGTCATTACTGGTGTAACATTGATCTCTGACAATGAATACCAGAAAGTTCTCTTTTGTCATTATTATATCATTTTCCTTTATACATTTGTGATTCTCCCTTCTGCACCCAGTCTCAGTGTTCGTTTCCAGTAGTTTTTTTTTTATTTGCCGTTTGATTCCTCCACTCTTACCTCCCTTTTCTGGCAGATCTTGAGTGCACTCTTCCTTGTCCTAGAGATCTTGCCAAGCTTACTCTTCCGATTAGCTTATCTATGGCCTTAGACAACCCAATTGGATGTAGATGTTTCCCTTTACTTCTTCAAACATCAACATTACTTTACATCCTGATATTTCATTTTGATCTTTTCTATTATTTTTCTCACTTTAAGTATTTTTTCCCCTCCATTTGCCACATTATGTGTGTCCTCATAGCCTTCCTGTTCTTTATACATGCCTTTCCTACGTTTAGTGTTTTTCTTTTTGGAAAGTGCTTCTGTAAATACCTAAATATCATATCATAGACTCATCTGAGTCCTCGTCCATGATTGCACATCAAGCACAGATCAGATCAAGCGACGACCGACTGACTGACTGACTGACTGATTATTTGCTTTGAATTATTATTTAAGGAATTATATAGATTCCCCAAACTCCAACTGTTGTTGTCTCTGAATCCGTGGCGTTCCGTCGACCTTCTTCCTACCCAGTGTCACCATCCAAAGAGCCCCCAAAAACTTAAGATGGTCCCACCCTCTCTCTTTAAAGTTTATGAATGGACGCAGGTATAAAAGACTTTGTGAATGAATTGGGCCAGATATGCTTATGATTATAATCATGTTAAGATTCCAAATGTAATGTTATTTAATAATGGATTAAAGTAAAGCCCATAACAAACATTTCACCCCCCCCACCATGCCCCCCCCCCCCTTCCATGTTTACTTTTTAGATCGCATTGGATGTGGCCTGCCAAACCCCCACCCAACCGAAAAAATAAATAAATAATCCATTCGGTGTTTTCCTCTGGCAAAGAGGATTCCTCCTTTTTCAGGACTTTAACCTGTCCCTGTATCCACTGGAACATGATGGCTGGGTAAGTCTGGCATCATCACACACATTAGGCGCAATGTCATCAGCAATGAAAGTCCATAGCAGTGCTTCTGTTGATGTTTTAGAAGATGGCAGCATATGGTCCACATGTACCTTCACACTACGTTCTCCGACTTGGACCTCTCACATACCAAGTTTAAGTTTGAACAAGATTACTCCTGGAGTCCAGGCGCAATTTGAGTGTCGACTGTTCCACACCTTCACTCTCTGGCCAACCTCAAATGAACTGGTGTGTCATGCGCTTTATTTTTTTGCTGCCCTTGGCGTTTGACAACCACTGCAGATGTGTCTGGCTTAAGCAGCATGAGTCGAATTCCTGGCAGTCTTTTAAAGAGCAATTGAGCAGGGGTACGCTCTGTTACCGTATGAGGCGTGTTACGGTATGTTAAGAGGAACCGGGCCAGGCGCATATTTGGTGCTACTGACTGCGCTCAACCTTTCCCATGCTTCATTCAATATTTGTACCACCCGCTCGGCTTGACCATTTGTGACTGGATGATATGGAGGAGATGGCACATGAAACACTACGTTTATTTTTTTTTTGTAGGAACTCTTCAAACTCCCTGGAAGTGAATGGTGGGATGTTGTTAAACACCAATTCTTTTAGGAAACAATATGAAGCAAGATGTTTATAGTCCCTGCATTTGTCAAGTTGGTGGGGAAGATTTCCACCCATTTTGAGTGAGCATCTACAATCAGTAAGAAGTGCTGTTTGTCAATCTCAGCAATCTATGTGAATGCCATCCCAGAGTGCTGTTGCCCAGGACAAGGGGAAAAAGGAAAGCACTAGGGGGTTGGTTTTGCCCCTTCTCACATGGCAAGCACTTACTCACTAGGCTCTGTATGTCTTGGTCGAGTCCTGGCTACCAGAGATATCCTCTTGCCAGTGCTTTCGTTCTTCATATGCCAAGGTGACTCCTGGAGCTCTGACAACAGTCTCTCCCTGTACTTTGGAGGAATTATTACTCCCGAACCCCAAAGGATACAGCCTTGGTCTGTTGAGAGCTGGTCTTTTCTGACATGGAAGAGTTTCAGGTGTTCGTCTGTGATATGACTGGGCTAACCGGACAAAGTGGGCCAACACTTTCACAAGCCAAGAATTTCTCCTAGTTTCTGTGGCAATGTCCTTTGCACAGACTGGCAATTCATCAAGGTATGAAACCTGAAACACAGTCTCCTCTTTCCTTCCTATAAAGTTTGATTTTCAAAGTAATCTGGATGATACATCTGCATTGGCATGATCAGAAGATGTCATAATCAAAGGCCAACAAATGCCCAGCGTTGCATGCAAAGTGCTGCAAGTATAGGAATGGCAGGTTTGGGAATGGCAAGCAGAGGTTTATAATCCGTCAGAAGATGAAACTTGCGGCCATACAGATACTTGTGAAACTTTCACACTCCAAAGACTATGCTGAGAGCCTCATTTTCAGTCTGCGCATAGTTTTTTTTTTTTTATCGTCTGCTGTGAGTCCTTGATGCAAATGCAATAGGATGCTCCTCCCTTGTAGGTGACATGTCAGATAACTGCTCCCACACCATAGGGAGAAGCGTCGCATGCAAGTTGAAGTGTTTTTGGATCATAATGGGCTAACCGCTTACTGGATAACAGATGCCGTTTACAGTCATCAAAACCTTGGGCACGCTGTGGAGACGATGGATGCTATTTTACGTTGGCCTGTAACAATCTTTGAAGCGGGTGCAACAATGTGGAAAGATTTGGCACAAACTTTCTGTAGTAGTTCAGAAGACCCAAAAAAGATCTTAGTTTAGCGATTATTGGTAGGGGCAGGAGCCTTCACAATCACTTCCACTTTGTCCTCTGTTGGATGCAAACCTTTGTCATCAATCTTGTATCCCAAGTATTCCACAAAATTACAGAGAAATTTACAGTTTGGTTTCTTTACGGTCACTCCATGTTGCCTACGACTTGACAGCACCTTGTCCAGTACAATTAGATGTCCCTCGGAAGATGGAGCTGACACAAATGTCACCCATAACACACACTACATTTTGAAGGCCCTGAAGGATCTGGTCTATTGTGTGTTGAAAAATTGCAGTTGTGGTGGAAATTTCATAAGCAAGGCAATGGTTTGCTTGAATAATTCAGCGAGGGATTGTTGCTATTTGGAGGACTTTATTACCTTCTCTGCGATTCTGCCTTCAGACAGTGATATTGCAAGGTGATGGCGCTGCAGATGTGCAGTCATGGTTATACATGTAAAACAATGCTTGCACACATTGAAAATAACACATTACAATATTTTTGTTCACTTTTTTTTAACTTTTTTTTTTTTTATTGGAATTATGCTTCCTGGCAAAACCGAAATGTCCTCACACCACAGATTTGAAAGACGCCGGCGCTTCCTTGTACTGTTGCCTCAGCAACACGTAGGTGGAGGTTGTACCGTACGGTTCAATATTATATTGCGAACCGTGGCATCCCTAGTACCCAAACCATCCCGTGTGTGTGTGTGTTTATAGTAAGGTACTGCCTGGATTCAGCATCCAACTCCAGCTGTTGATAAGCAGAAGACAAATCAGTCTTACTGAAAACTTTTCCCCTTGCCAAGGTGGCGAAAAGATCATCCGCATTCGGTATCGGATATTCTTTGAGAATGCACTGTGACTATAATCGCCACATAGCCTTAGTGTCTTGTCCTTCTTGGGCACCACCACTATTGCTGCCGTCCAATCATTCTTCCAAACTTGAGAGATAATGTTTTGTTCTAAGCACTCAAGCTCTTTATCTACAGCATCTTTAACGACATACGGAATAGCCCTTGGTTTGTGAAAGATAGGGTGAGATTCTTCCACCTCCAAAGAGTTTTCTGATTTTCAAGGACATCACAGAATGAAGTGACACTCGCCAGCGATATGTACCTCAGGCTAAAATCTCCTAGTTTAAAAATTTTTTTATGCCTAAGTAATGGAGGTTTATCTCCCTCAACCACAACCAATGGAAGTGACCACTGTTGTTCCCCATAGATGACTGGAACCTTTTTCACCCAGCGCAGGGATTTTGTCCCTGGTGTCTTCAAACCAATCGAATGGAGGTTGGACGCAGACAACAGTCCTTTAATTTGTCAATTTAAATATGCTCTGGGATCAAAGACAAAGAAGCACCTGTGTTTAGCTGCATGCTAACCATGTGCCATTTAGCTGAAGTTAAATGTAAATGCCATCTGGTTTGTGTTGAGCAGATTAAAGAGTGAAGAGTCTCTCTTCCATTTACACCTCTGCAACTGTAGAGATGCTCTGCTTGGCTTAAACTCTCCAACGCACCTCTGCACCACTGATTTGCCATTGCACCTCGGCAACTGTAGAGGTGCTCCGCTTGGCTTAAATATTCCGCTGCACCACTGACTTCAATTGTACCTCCGTAACTAGAGGTGCTCCGCTTAGCGTAAATACTCTGCCTCACTACTGCACCACTGACTTCCATTGCACCTCGGCAACTGTAGAGGTGCTCCGCTTAGCTTAAATACTCCGCCGCACCACTGACTTCCATTGCACCTCGGCAACTGTAGAGGTGCTCCGCTTAGCTTACATACTCCGCCGCACCACTGACTTCCATTGCACCTCGGCAACTGTAGAGGTGCTCCTCTTAGCTTAAATACTCCACCTCACAACTGCACCAGTGACTTCCATTGCACCTCAGCAACTGTAGAGGTGCTCCGCTTAGCTTAAATACTCCGCCGCACCACTGACTTCCATTGCACCTCGGCAACTGTAGAGGTGCTCCGCTTAGCTTAAATACTCCGCCGCACCACTGACTTCCATTGCACCTCGGCAACTGTAGAGGTGCTCTGCTTAGCTTAAATTCTCTGCCTCAACACTGCACCACTGACTTCCATTGCACCTCGGCAACTGTAGAGGTGCTCCGCTTAGCTTAAATACTCCGCCGCACCACTGACTTCCATTGCACCTCGGCAACTGTAGAGGTGCTCCGCTTAGCTTAAATACTCCGCCGCACCACTGACTTCCATTGCACCTCGGCAACTGTAGAGGTGCTCCGCTTAGCTTAAACACTCCGCTGCACTAATGACTTGAATTGCACCTCCGTAACTAGAGGTGCTCCGCTTAAACACTCCGCTGCACCAATGACTTGAATTGCACCTCCGTAACTAGAGGTGCTCCGCTCTGCTTCCATACTCCGCTGCACCAATGACTTGAATTGCACCTCCGTAATTAGAGGTGCTCCGCTTAAATACTCCGCTGCACCAATGACTTGAATTGCACCTCCGTAACTAGAGGTGCTCCGCTTGTATACTCCGCTGCACCAATGACTTGAATTGCACCTCCGTAACTAGAGGTGCTCCGCTTGTATACTCCGCTGCACCAATGACTTGAATTGCACCTCCGTAACTAGAGGTGCTCCACTTGTATACTCCGCTGCACCAATGACTTGAATTGCACCTCCGTAACTAGAGGTGCTCCGCTTGTATACTCCGCTGCACTAATGACTTGAATTGCACCTCCGTAACTAGAGGTGCTCCGCTCTGCTTACATACTCCGCTGCACCAATGACTTGAATTGCACCTCCGTAACTAGAGGTGCTCCGCTTGTATACTCCGCTGCACTAATGACTTGAATTGCTCCTCCGTAACTAGAGGTGCTCCACTTGTATACTCCGCTGCACCAATGACTTGAATTGCACCTCCGTAACTAGAGGTGCTCCACTTGTATACTCCGCTGCACCAATGACTTGAATTGCACCTCCGTAACTAGAGGTGCTCCGCTTAAATACTCCGCTGCACCACTGACTTGAATTGCACCTCTGTAACTAGAGGTGCTCCGCTTGTATACTCCGCTGCACCAATGACTTGAATTGCACCTCTGTAACTAGAGGTGCTCCACTTGTATACTCCGCTGCACCAATGACTTGAATTGCACCTCTGTAACTAGAGGTGCTCCGCTTAAATACTCCGCTGCACCACTGACTTGAATTGCACCTCTGTAACTAGAGGTGCTCCGCTCTGCTTACATACTCCGCTGCACCAATGACTTGAATTGCACCTCCGTAACTAGAGGTGCTCCGCTCTGCTTACATACTCCGCTGCACTAATGACTTGAATTGCACCTCCGTAACTAGAGGTGCTCCGCTTAAACACTCCGCTGCACCAATGACTTGAATTGCACCTCCGTAACTAGAGGTGCTCCGCTTGTATACTCCGCTGCACCAATGACTTGAATTGCACCTCTGTAACTAGAGGTGCTCCGCTTGTATACTCCGCTGCACCAATGACTTGAATTGCACCTCCGTAACTAGAGGTGCTCCGCTCTGCTTACATACTCCGCTGCACTAATGACTTGAATTGCACCTCCGTAACTAGAGGTGCTCCGCTTACATACTCCGCTGCACCAATGACTTGAATTGCACCTCCGTAACTAGAGGTGCTCCGCTCTGCTTACATACTCCGCTGCACCAATGCTTAGGGCTCTCCCCCGGGACAGCATGCCAAATAAGCTTTATTATCAATCATCAGCTAAGTGTGAACTCTTGAAATTACATTTCAAGCATTAATAAAAAAAACTCTTGGCTATATTTGCAGTAAATTCATGGCCAAAAATGTTTTAAAATATGCAGTGTTCAACATAATTTATTCATCTTTTTCCCAACACAAATCCATTAAGTTACCATAACTAAAAGTAGATTGAAAATAAAACGAGTTTCTCCAACAAATCTCTACAATTGTTTAAGCTCATTTTAAAAAGTAGTTTGAACAAGTAGCAAAAATATGTAGATTTTGAGACTAGATCTTCTATTAAATTGCTTTTAAATAATAATAATAGTAGTAGTAGTAGTAGTAGTAGTAGTAGTAGTAGAAGTAGTAGTAGTAGTAGTAATAATAATGCTAAACTGACACCCTCGGTGTTCCTCAATCTCGTGTTTTGTCTGTCTGGATGGTAGTGAGAGTTGTCTCCCCACACCATATCTTTGGGAATGACCCGTAGCGTCAGGATGGGGCGGCGCTCCCTCATTCACTCACCCTCGCTCAGCTCAGTCACTCTTCCATGGCGAATCCCTGCCCGAGGTTCTCTCACTCATAAGTGGAGTTCAGTGGTGAATGCTTCAATTGGGGGTGGCGGTGGGCTGGGGTCCAGATCAGCTTTCCACAGTTGTTGAGCTGAGAGTCAGTTTGGCTAGCTTAACGTGGTACCTCACAAACTATAGCCAGAAAATAATCTGCAACCTAACCTAAGATGAGGAATTAGCACCTAATAAGCACTGTTATTATTATTACTTGTAAGCACTTATAACAAAAGTTTGTCTATTTACAGTCATGACCTCATGTTGTGCAAACTGGAATCAGTTTGTGGTGAACTGTGTAAATTGCAGATTTCACACAATTCATGCTGTCCCAACACAAATCTATCAAGTTAAGCAGACTGAACATAAAACAATTATTTTTAAGTTCAGAAAATTAAGTTTCCCTAAAAATCTCCAGCTCATTTTCAATAAGTAGTTAAAACATTTAGCAAAAATATATGAATTGAGTGGATTTAGAGACTAGATCTTCTATTAAATTACATTTAATAATAATAATAATAATAATAATAATAATAATAATACTAAAATGACCCGCTTTGTGCTCCTCCTCGGGCCTCATGTATCAGCGCTGCGTATGCACAAAAACTTTGCGTAGGGTTTCACGCTCACGTTTGGATTTACTAACGATGAAATGAACGTGAGACTGTGCATTGATCCACGGCGACTTCATGTCTGGCGTACGTGTATTTCTTGTGTTTTGTTTAATTCTATTCGCGACTCCTAGAGGCAATTATGTTATATTGCACACTACAAAGTATCTTTGAGCTGTGCAACTGCAGCTGTATGGGACGGGTTCATCCACATGTCTAGCAGGTTTATAAGGTTTTCATACCATGCTGTTGATCAGCCAAACAAAGGGCAATTTGCAGCGATCGCCGGTTTTCCCAATGTAATCGGAGTGATCGACTGCACACACATTGCTATAAAGAAGCTATCTAAAGATTCATATGCAAACGTGAATCAAAGATTTCCATTCAATGAATGTGCAAATATAAGATGATGCAGACACTTATTAATGATTCCTACTGGTCTTCCTCGTGATGAAGAGTAGGCAAAATCTGATATGTAGTGGGGAATAAAGTCTGCTCCACTTTCACTCACCTCATTCCAACGAGGTGTCCATTTGAGACCCCATTTCGTTAACCGCGTCAGCTAAACTCTCCCACTCTATTTTTTGTATTGTTATTAATTCTGGAGGACAAACATGTAAATAACACCGCTTTTCTCCAGTCTACCTTCGATAGGCGCACCTCCAGTTCACGTTCTGTTCAAAGTTTCTCTTTTTGCTTGCTTTTGCCATCGCTTCTTTGTTTGGTTTTGCCATAGTAGAGTCATTAGCATATTCATATGGGGGAGGAGTTTTGCGCTCGTGCATGTTGCGCTCAGTTTCACGTTCATTCGGATGTACAAAGAGAATATTCATGTGATTCTGCATTTTTTTTACTGCGTACGCACATATACAGTTTTGTCCGTATTTAAAGCAATGTTTTAGTCTGATTGCAAAGCAAGTCTTCGTACATGAGGCCCCTGGTGTGTTGCTGTCTGGATGGTGGTGAGAGTTGTTTCCCCACACATATCTATGAGAATGACGCGTGGCGTCAGGTGGGGTGACGCTCGCTCACTCGCCCTCGCTCAGCTCCGTCACTCTGACCATGGCGAATCCCTGCCCGAGGTTCTCTCACTCTTCAGTGGAGTTCAGTGGTGAATGCTTCAATTGGTGGGTGATTGTGGGCTGGGGTCCAGATCAGCTGCTCAAGGGTGTTGTGCTGAGGGCCAGTTTCTCTCACTTACTGTGGCACCTCACAAACTACAGCCAGAAAATAAGCTGCAACCTAACCTAAGAGGAAGCATTGACCCCTAAGAAGAAGAGAACAAGAAAAAAAGCCAGAGTAGTAAACATTTTATTATGTCACTTCAGTGTTTATTATGATTGTAGTGATGCGACCGACCAGCGCTATATTGTGGCTGGATCCTTTAATTAGTGTATTCAGGGTGTGTAAAAGACTGCTTTGACACTGAGCTATGCACATCTGTGTGTCTTTGGGGAGTGACGTCTGGACTATCTCCAGGGTGAAAGGTAGGACCGGTTTGTGTGGTGCTGTGGTTAGCTGGTTGAGGGGTATTACATGTGTTTTCTTTTACTTTATCTACAGTGTGGTTCGGGGAGACATTGAAACTTTAAGTGAAGACTTTTGCACGCCATCAGCGGGGGCAGTAGATTGACACTCACAGGTATGTATGCAGAAGCTTTACAAGTTTTGGAGATGGTGTCTGTTTGTATTGTGGTTTCGGTTTCATTTAACGTTTGTTTATTGCAGTGATGCCGGAGTCGGGAGGGTTGCAGCAGGCTCATTTGCTACCAGTTACTGTCAGCATCAGCGTCGAGGGAAAAGTTTTGCTGCTTCTCTCTCTCTCTCTCCAGTCGTGGTCCATAAGACGCTGCATCAGCCCTGTACTTTTTGGGCTTTGCAGTGCCGCTAACGGGAGACTGAATGCTGCGGGTGTTTGGCGTTCAGGTCAGCGTGGCTGCATTCTCATTCCTTCCAGTGAGGCCGTACACACTAATAAGCACTGTTATTATTATTACTTGTAAGCACTTATAACAAAAGATTGTCTATTTACAGTCATGACCTCATGTATGTGCAAACTGGAATCAGTTTGTGGTGAACTGTGTAAATTACAGATTTCACACAATTCATGCTGTCCCAACACAAATCTATCAAGTTAAGCAGACTGAACATAAAACAATTATTTTTAAGTTCAGAAAATTAAGTTTTCCCTAAAA
This sequence comes from Danio rerio, assembly GCF_052040795.2. Classification (NCBI taxonomy): domain Eukaryota; kingdom Metazoa; phylum Chordata; class Actinopteri; order Cypriniformes; family Danionidae; genus Danio; species Danio rerio. The sequence continues at coordinate 39,220,611 of NC_141045.1, forward strand.
ATCTCCAGCTCATTTTCAATAAGTAGTTTAAACATTTAGCAAAAATATGAATTGAGTGGATTTAGAGACTAGATCTTCTATTAAATTACTTTTAATAATAATAATAATAATAATGATAATAATACTAAAATGACCCGTTTTGTGCTCCTCCTCGGGCCTCATGTATCAGCGCTGCGTACGCACAAAAACTTTGCGTAGGGTTTCACGCTCACGTTTGGATTTACTAACGATGAAATGAACGTGAGACTGTGCATTGATCCACGGCGACTTCATGTCTGGCGTACGTGTATTTCTTGTGTTTTGTTTAATTCTATTCGCGACTCCTAGAGGCAATTATGTTATATTGCACACTACAAAGTATCTTTGAGCTGTGCAACTGCAGCTGTATGGGACGGGTTCATCCACATGTCTAGCAGGTTTATAAGGTTTCCATACCATGCTGTTGATCAGCCAAACATTAATGTGCAATTTGCAGCGATCGCCGGTTTTCCCAATGTAATCGGAGTGATCGACTGCACACACATTGCTATAAAGAAGCTATCTAAAGATTCATATGCATACGTGAATCAAAGATTTCCATTCAATGAATGTGCAAATATAAGATGATGCAGACACTTATTAATGATTCCTACTGGTCTTCCTCGTGATGAAGAGTAGGCAAAATCTGATATGTAGTGGGGAATAAAGTCTGCTCCACTTTCACTCACCTCATTCCAACGAGGTGTCCAATGAGACCCCACTGCGTTAACCGCGTCAGCTAAACTCCCCCACTCTATTTTTTGTATTGTTATTAATTCCGGAGGACAAACATGTAAATAATATCACTTTTCTCCAGTCTACCTCCGATAGGCGCACCTCCAGTTCACGTTCTGTTCAAAGTTTCTCTTTTTGCTTGCTTTTGCCATCGCTTCTTCGTTTGGTTTTGCCAAAGTAGAGTCATTAGCATATTCATATGGGGGAGGAGTTTTGCGCTCGTGCATGTTGCGCTCAGTTTCACGTTCATTCGGATGTACAAAGAGAAAATTCATGTGATTCGGCATTTTTTACTACGTACGCACATTTACAGATTTATCCGTATTTACAGCAATGTTTTAGTCTGATTGCAACGCAAGTCTTCGTACATGAGGCCCCTGGTGTGTTGCTGTCTGGATGGTGGTGAGAGTTGTTTCCCCACACATATCTATGAGAATGACGCGTGGCGTCAGGTGGGGTGACGCTCGCTCACTCGCCCTCGCTCAGCTCCGTCACTCTGACCATGGCGAATCCCTGCCCGAGGTTCTCTCACTCTTCAGTGGAGTTCAGTGGTGAATGCTTCAATTGGTGGGTGATTGTGGGCTGGGGTCCAGATCAGCTGCTCAAGGGTGTTGTGCTGAGGGCCAGTTTCTCTCACTTACTGTGGCACCTCACAAACTACAGCCAGAAAATAAGCTGCAACCTAACCTAAGAGGAAGCATTGACCCCTAAGAAGAAGAGAACAAGAAAAAAAGCCAGAGTAGTAAACCTTTTATTATGTCACTTCAGTGTTTATTATGATTGTAGTGATGCGACCGACCAGCGCTATATTGTGGCTGGATCCTTTAATTAGTGTATTCAGGGTGTGTAAAAGACTGCTTTGACACTGAGCTATGCACATCTGTGTGTCTTTGGGGAGTGACGTCTGGACTATCTCCAGGGTGAAAGGTAGGACCGGTTTGTGTGGTGCTGTGGTTAGCTGGTTGAGGGGTATTACATGTGTTTTCTTTTACTTTATCTACAGTGTGGTTCGGGGAGACATTGAACCTTTAAGTGAGGACTTTTGCACGCCATCAGCGGGGGCAGTAGATTGACACTCACAGGTATGTATGCAGAAGCTTTACAAGTTTTGGAGATGGTGTCTGTTTGTATTGTGGTTTCGGTTTCATTTAACGTTTGTTTATTGCAGTGATGCCGGAGTCGGGAGGGTTGCAGCAGGCTCATTTGCTACCAGTTACTGTCAGCATCAGCGTCGAGGGAAAAGTTTTGCTGCTTCTCTGTCTCTCTCTCTCTCTCTCTCTCTCTCTCTCTCCAGTCGTGGTCCATAAGACGCTGCATCAGCCCTGTACTATTTGGGCTTTGCAGTGCCGCTAACGGGAGACTGAATGCTGCGGGTGTTTGGCGTTCAGGTCAGCGTGGCTGCATTCTCATTCCTTCCAGTGAGGCCGTACACACTAATAAGCACTGTTATTATTATTACTTGTAAGCACTTATAACAAAAGATTGTCTATTTACAGTCATGACCTCATGTATGTGCAAACTGGAATCAGTTTGTGGTGAACTGTGTAAATTACAGATTTCACACAATTCATGCTGTCCCAACACAAATCTATCAAGTTAAGCAGACTGAACATAAAACAATTATTTTTAAGTTCAGAAAATTAAGTTTTCCCTAAAAATCTCCAGCTCATTTTCAATAAGTAGTTTAAACATTTAGCAAAAATATGAATTGAGTGGATTTAGAGACTAGATCTTCTATTAAATTACTTTTAATAATAATAATAATAATAATAATAATAATAATGATAATAATAATAATAATAATAATACTAAAATGACCCGCTTTGTGCTCCTCCTCGGGCCTCATGTATCAGCGCTGCGTATGCACAAAAACTTTGCGTAGGGTTTCATGCTCACGTTTGGATTTACTAACGATGAAATAAACGTGAGACTGTGCATTGATCCACGGCGACTTCATGTCTGGCGTACGTGTATTTCTTGTGTTTTGTTTAATTCCATTCGCGACTCCTAGAGGCAATTATGTTATATTGCACACTACAAAGTATCTTTGAGCTGTGCAACTGCAGCTGTATGGGACGGGTTCATCCACATGTCTAGCAGGTTTATAAGGTTTCCATACCATGCTGTTGATCAGCCAAACATTAAAGCGCAATTTGCAGCGATCGCCGGTTTTCCCAATGTAATCGGAGTGATCGACTGCACACACATTGCTATAAAGAAGCCATCTAAAGATTCATATGCAAACGTGAATCAAAGATTTCCATTCAATGAATGTGCAAATATAAGATGATGCAGACACTTATTAATGATTCCTACTGGTCTTCCTCGTGATGAAGAGTAGGCAAAATCTGATATGTAGTGGGGAATAAAGTCTGCTCCACTTTCACTCACCTCATTCCAACGAGGTGTCCAATGAGACCCCACTGCGTTAACCGCGTCAGCTAAACTCCCCCACTCTATTTTTTGTATTGTTATTAATTCTGGAGGACAAACATGTAAATAACACCGCTTTTCTCCAGTCTACCTTCGATAGGCGCACCTCCAGTTCACGTTCTGTTCAAAGTTTCTCTTTTTGCTTGCTTTTGCCATCGCTTCTTCGTTTGGTTTTGCCAAAGTAGAGTCATTAGCATATTCATATGGGGGAGGAGTTTTGCGCTCGTGCATGTTGCGCTCAGTTTCACGTTCATTCGGATGTACAAAGAGAATATTCATGTGATTCTGCATTTTTTTTACTGCGTACGCACATATACAGTTTTGTCCGTATTTACAGCAATGTTTTAGTCTGATTTCAACGCAAGTCTTCGTACATGAGGCCCCTGGTGTGTTGCTGTCTGGATGGTGGTGAGAGTTGTTTGCCCACACATATCTATGAGAATGACGCGTGGCGTCAGGTGGGGTGACGCTCGCTCACTCGCCCTCGCTCAGCTCCGTCACTCTGACCATGGCGAATCCCTGCCCGAGGTTCTCTCACTCTTCAGTGGAGTTCAGTGGTGAATGCTTCAATTGGTGGGTGATTGTGGGCTGGGGTCCAGATCAGCTGCTCAAGGGTGTTGTGCTGAGGGCCAGTTTCTCTCACTTACTGTGGCACCTCACAAACTACAGCCAGAAAATAAGCTGCAACCTAACCTAAGAGGAAGCATTGACCCCTAAGAAGAAGAGATCAAGAAAAAAAGCCAGAGTAGTAAACATTTTATTATGTCACTTCAGTGTTTATTATGATTGTAGTGATGCGACCGACCAGCGCTATATTGTGGCTGGATCCTTTAATTAGTGTATTCAGGGTGTGTAAAAGACTGCTTTGACACTGAGCTATGCACATCTGTGAGTCTTTGGGGAGTGACGTCTCTACTATCTCCAGGGTGAAAGGTAGGACCGGTTTGTGTGGTGCTGTGGTTAGCTGGTTGAGGGGTATTACATGTGTTTTCTTTTACTTTATCTACAGTGTGGTTCGGGGAGACATTGAAACTTTAAGTGAGGACTTTTGCACACCATCAGCGGGGGCAGTAGATTGACACTCACAGGTATGTATGCAGAAGCTTTACAAGTTTTGCAGATGGTGTCTGTTTGTATTGTGGTTTCGGTTTCATTTAACGTTTGTTTATTGCAGTGATGCCGGAGTCTGCTGGTTATAACAACAGTTAATTAGGGGGATTTCTTTTCAAATAAAAGATATTAAAATGTTACTTTCTAAATGTTATTTTTGTTTGTTTATATCTTCTTAGGACTCAAGGGAAATGGTCCTTCAAACACTACAATCCGACATCATCTTTATTATTATTGCGCAACATGATGGTCTCACAGCTAGAAGGTCGCTGGTTCGAGTCCCGGCTGGCTCAGTTGGCGTTTCTGTGTGGAGTTTGCATGTTCTCCCCGTGTTGCCGTGGCTTTCCTCCGGGTGCTCCGATTTCCTTCACAGTCCAAACACATGCACCGTAGGGGAATTGGGTAAGCTAAATTGTCCATAGTGTATGTGTGTGAATGAGTGTGTATGGATGAGTCCTAGTACTGGGTTGCAGCTGGAAGGGCATCCGCATATGCTGCGACGTGCAAAACTTATCCTGTAATAGTTGGCAGTTCATTACGCTGTGGCAACCCCCGATAAATAAAAGCTGAGGAAAAATTAATGAACAAATATGATTATTTTTATTACTATAATAATAATAATAATTTTTTTATTGTTATTTATTGTTACTATTATTATTGAGGATGACTATAATTCAAAACCAAAATTATATTCATTTATAGGTAAAAAGTCATATAAATAACTAAAAAAATTCATTTAATTACAGATCAACAAGACATGAATGAAAATGATATTTAGGACAGACATGCCAATGTTACTTACTCTAAAATACAAATAAAATTAATAAAAAATAAAGTCAGAAGAAGAATGAGTGTGTGTGTGTGTGTGTGTGTGTATATATATGTATGTGTGTATGTATGTATGCATGCATGCATGCATGTATGTATATAATATAATATTATTATTATTATTATTATTATTATTATTATTATTATTATTATTATTATTATTATTATTATTTTCATCCTATTTTGTTTGCAAGGTTTTGGAGTTTTACACCAGGGAGCGCTGTTTGTCCGGGTGTTTCATTTTGCCGTGAATTAAAAATGAACATTCCGCATTACTTAATGTCATTGTTTTATTATTATTATTCTTATTAAAAGGCAAATCAAATGACTTAAAGTATGTGTAAAAATTAAACAAAGATTTAGTTAACCCTGAGGGAAACGCTTCCAGATGTCACGTGATGTAAACCTAACAGACGCCTATTGATTGGCCAAGGCGATATCGAGTTCCGCTCTGATTGGTCCGTGTCAGTTTGGAGTGATCATCTGTTCGTGATTGTGACGGCAGTTGTCTGAAATGTTTTACATTCGCTGCCAAACTCCAATAAATGTTCAGTTTGCCACTTTATCCACCTGTACATAATCATATGAGGTAAGATGAACAATATTTCATATTTCAAGCAAGTGTTAAAGTCAAATATGAGTGTATTCCCTCTCGTTTTAGAACTGTTAGCAATTGCGACTCTGAGCCACTGATATGAAACCACAGAATAAATTGTTTTATTTTGTCATTTATTCGCTGTATTAACGAAATGTGTATTTATACACGGCTAATCAGTTATAAACCGCAGTCTAGCGTTTAACCCGTGCAGTTTTCGTTGTTTATTATGTTTTGTGTTTGGCTAACTAGTTAGCTTCGGTTGCTATTTCTTCCATCTGTCGTTAAATGCTGATCTTTTGGATTGTTTTTACGCTTATAATTAAATTACATGGCATGTGTGATCTGAACATAGACCAGATAGTTATTTCTGAGTCTATCATATGCATATCATGTGAGAACATGTGCTTGAATATATGACGATACCTTTATTTTCCATATTTATTATAGCGTTAACGTTTTAGCATGAGATGCTGTTTAGCAACAACGACTTTGTTTGTGGTGAGTAGTTTTGTAAAATATGCACAATGCTCTGCTTGTATTTGTCATATAGATTTTTGTGCTGAGGCACGTGATCATGTTATAAAGGGAAAACGTATGTCTTATCAAGTATTCGTTGCTGCTTCATTACTAAGCAACTTTTATTTAATTGCACGTTCAAAATATAAACAAGTAACGTTAAGATCCAACTAGTTCTTCACGAAATTTTGGCTGCAATATACTCTCATTGGCCACTTTATTAGGTACGCCTGACTGGTACCCGTTTGGAGCCTCTTTTGCCCTCAGAACTGCCTTAATCCTTCATAGATTCAACAAGGCACTGGAAATATTCCTCAGATTTTGCTTCATATTGACATGATAGCATCACACAGTTGCTGCAGATTTGTCGGCTGCACATCCATGATGCTGATCTCCCGTTCCACCACATCCCAAAGCTGCTCTATTGGATTGAGCTCTGGTGACTGTAGAGGCCATTTGAGCACAGTGAACTCATTGTCATTTTTAAGAAACCAGTCTGAGATGATTGAAGCTTTATGACATGGTGCGTTATCCTGCTGGAAGTAGCCATCAGAAGATGGAGAGACTGTGCTCATAAATGGATGGACATGATCAGCAGCAATACTCAGGTTGGCTGTGGCGTTGACACCATGCTCAATTGGTACTAATGAACCCAAATTGTGCCAAGAAAATCTCCCCCACACCATTACACCACCACCACCACCAGCAGCCTGAACCGCTGATACAAGGCAGGATGATCCATGCTTTCATGTTGTTAAGGCCAAACTCTGAGCCGAGCATCCGAATGTGTCAGCAGAAATGGAGACTCATCAGAGCAGCAACGTTTCTCCAATCTTCTATTGTCCAGTTTTGGCGAGCCTGTCTGGCACCAGTTAAAACAAACAATTTTATTTATTTATTTATATAAGTCTAACAGTAATCAGGTGCAGTAGTTGAATAATAAATAAGAATAAGAATGATGATAAGCTTTTAAACTGCTCACACAGTCACAGACCTCATATGCAAATGGTACATTATTATATAGACTGAACATTGCAAATCCTGCGACGTAAGACAGACAAGTGCACATGCACATATTTTATAGCATACTTTTTGTTGATATGGTTGTCATCAGCTTAAAATTAAACGCATATTGATAGAGAACTGGAAAGATCCAAAACATAGAGCCCTAGGGGTCTCTGCAAGACATTTGAGGAGAGTTTTTTTTTTTTTTTTTTCCCCAATTTAGCCTGAGATTAGCATGTAGTACTTAACTTTCAAGTAGAGTTTACTTAGTAGTTCCTTATTTAGCATTTGCTTAGTATTTATTTAGTATTTTACGTTAAGTGGCCTCTTATAATCTTCGTATTCCCAATAAACAAAGCAAATAATCAGATATATAGAAACATTTCTGTCAGACTGAAGTCTGTTTATAAAAATCCACAAGTGAATCAATGCTACTCCTTCCTGCATTTTAGCAATCTGCATGCTATGATACAGGCTTTTTTCCACATATTAAAAAAAATGCAGCTAACATTAAAGACAACAGCTTTAAAAGAAGCCAGATGCTTTAATAAATAGTCAAAGTTTAAAACCAAACCTCTTTGAGCCATTCTATGTAGCATAAGCTTTGTTTTTTGTGCACAAGTTGTAAATGAATTGCTTGAATTTATTTGTGGCCTGGCATTTGGACATCAAGCGAAAACCTAATTGTGAATGGATTTAATATGGAAAGGCGTGTCCTGTTGCCATTGGATGTCTCCGGTCTGTTGAATGTCAACCGTAAAAGTGAAATCGCTGTAAGGCTCAGATTAGCACGGTTCCCCCTCAGCCCAGTTTGTTGTGGCCCGGAGGAACAGATCACATGGCAGATTTCACATTCTTCAGGCTTTCGGCAGACAGTCCTCCCATGATGCCCAGATTGAGGGCTGGAATATGATCAGGCGTTTGGCCTTGACCCCTCAGAGCCGCCATGTGATGCTTTAATCTTTGCCTGGACGCCCTGAGCCTCTTCATCCTCATGGCGTTCCTCTTCCTCATTCGTCATTTGATGGATTTAAAGATGAAATTGTACATGGTGTCGAAAACTCTTCTTAACCTTCATAAATATGTGAGTAAAACTTCAGCTGAATCTGTACCTGCTAGTTCATGATCAATCCTCTTAGCTGGGTCTGCTGTAGTGATGTGTAGTTCAGTGTTTTAAGGTTAAACATTGGGTGGATTACTCTCGTACTGGTAATGATTTTTAATCCTAAACAAGTGTTGACTGGTTGGAAATGTGTGAAAATTATGGTGCAATGCAAAAAAAAATAATTATTATAATACTTTATTTATATTTGTTTCTTGTAAAATTGTGATGAACCATTGGTTTCATTTTGATTAATATAAGTGACTAATCTATACATACGAGATGTCAAAGACTTATTTATTATTTTATAATTATTAATTTTTTATATATTTAATATACATTATTTATAATATATGATTATTATATATATATATATATATATATATATATATATATATATATATTTATTTAATTATTATTATTATTATTATTATTATTATTATTATTTTTTTTTTTTTTTTTTTTGTAAATATTAATTGACTGAGGCTTATATTAGTAAAATATTTGCCGATATATTTTATATTTTTTGCCAAGGTTTTTAATCAATTTTATTTAAAAAAATGTAACTTTTTAGTTTTTCCTCTAATTATTTCTTTAATTCTTTCTTCATCTCTCTCTCTCTCTCTCTCTCTTTCTTTTTACTTTTATTTTTTTTATCTTTTTAATAATTTTTTCTTGCTTGCTTTCTTCTGGGCCCTATCATACATCTGGCGCAATAAGGCTCAAGACATGTTTGGCACAATTTGTTGCTATTTTCAGATCAGCGCAACACAAATTTTCTCATTTTGTGCCATGTTGTTTAAATAGACAATCCATTTGCACCACTCTGAGGACTCATGGGAATGCTGGAAAGGAGGTGTGTTAAGGTGCATTGTTAGAGCATTGCTATTTTGAAGAACTGCAATCGAGCCATTGACAGTCTAAAAGCTGCTTTAAAGTCCATTGCAGAGCATGTTAGTTATGCGCCTATGCACGTCCAAAAATGCTTACACATTGCTGAATACACACAGGATGTACAGCAGCAACACACAAATATCTTTACAGATGAAAACTATTAAAGGATTAATGTTACAATTTATTATTTTCTACATCAATATACACCACTGCCCCCATTCCTTCACCTCAGGGGGCTTTTTCAGTTTATTCATAACAATCTGCAACTGTATAAAGTTGTTGTTGTTAGCAGTATTATTTATTATATGCAGATTTATATTAGTTTTAATAAACTCAAGTGTAGGTTTGTCCACGTGAGGTTTTAAGATGTCTGCATCACCATATGGGGCATAAGAATAGGACGTGTGTTTGGATCAGTTTGTTGACCACGCTTTGTTATTATTGTTAATTTTTCCTTTTACTGGAGATTAGAACTGAATTTAGAAATAGTTTTTAAGTAAATCTTTGTGCTTACCAGCAAAATTAAATATCTAGGCTATAAATGTCTTCAGTGGAGTGAGTTTCCACCGTTTCCCTGCTCCACTAAAGTTAAGGAGTAAAGTAAAGAGCCTGAATGGAGGAGGCTTGTTCTTTATTCTCGCGCTGCAGATGCTCTGTTTAACTGTTTTTTCGCTGGTGAAGCGTTCAGTTTTTACACTTACAAAGTCCGCCATGTAAGTAGCCAATGCACCATGGTGTAACGCAGCTGACTCTTAAAGGGAATGAGAGACGAGACTCTGATTGGTTTAATGTACATTATGCTCAAAACCCACCCAGAACTCATTAAGAGAATAAGCACAGCCCTGTTAGACCATGCGCCGAGTGTATCTGTCCCTAAAATAGCAAAATTGCATTAAGACACAGCATTAATGCTTGTGTGCCATGAGCTTTATTGTGCCTAGATCATTAAAATAGAGCTTTTTTTCTTGCTTTCTCTATTTTTCTTCTTTTTTTCTTACTGCGCAAATAACTGAATTTTTTACCTTTTTGATTTTGCTGTGAATATAGCTGTAATTCATACAGAGCATTACACAAACAAACAAATAAGTCCAATTTGGATGCAGTATATCCCCTTGTTAGTTTCTAAGATTCATCAAATTAGGCCTGTGCAGTCTTTGTCATATTTTTAGGAAGTGAGCAGAATGAAACTGTCTTTATTTCCCACTCCGAGCAGAATGGGGAATTCCTGCAGCGAGACACTCGACCGCCTCCGTTTAGAAATATATCAGCGAGCGGAAATTTCAAGATGAAATCAAGAAGACTTTTCAAGCTAATGTCGTGTTTATGGTCAGACAGAGGAAAGTTTGTTGTTGGCTGCCTCCGTTTCTGTGGTTACGATGGTGTTTACTGTCCATCGCAGTGTGTTGAAGGGAATCTCATTTTCAGGATGATTCAGCTGATTTGACACAGAAGGGAAGAAGATGTTTTTTTTTAATCTGTTTGCTTGTTTGTCGAACAATTTGAATTTATTGAAGCATTGATTTGAAATTACATGTGATTAATAGCTGATTGTGTGACACAGCGGCTCAGTGATTAGCACTGTCTGTCACCTCACAGCAACAAGGTCACTGGTTTGAGTCCCGGCTGGGTCAGTTGGCATTTCTGTGTGGAGTTTGCATGTTCTCCTAATGTTGGCATGGGTTTCCTCCGGGTGATCCAGTTTGCTCACAGTCCAAACACATGCGCTATAGGGGAATTGATCAACTAAATGGGCCGTAGTGTACTGGGTTGCGGCTGGAAGGACATACGCTGTGTAAAACATATGCTGGAGATGTTGGCGGTTCATTCTGCTGGGGTGACTCCTGATGAATAAAGGGACTAAGTGGAAGGAAAAAGACTAAATGAATAATAGCTGTTTGTGTAAGTTCTTACCCCGACCCATGTCTTTTATTTGTGACCACTCAGGAAAATGAGCTCTTTATTTGGCAAAATAACAAATAATGACGGTCCAAAACAGCCCAAATTTATGTCAGAGGAAAATAGGGAATAAAAATGTACAAATCCAGAGAAACTAAATGTATATATAAAATTTTACAGTTTTGTTTTTTGTAATATCTTTGTTTTTATTTTTTTGCATGAATTTAAATGTATATAAATTCTAAATATTTAAAATAAATAGGTAATATTACCTATATTTACTATTTACCTATATTTAAAAAAAAAAAAAAAATATATATATATATATATATATATATATATATATATATATATATATATATATATATATATATATATATATATATATATATATATATATATATATATCTCTCTCAGGGATGCTCTGATCAGAGTACTGATTCAGTGTCATAGTGATCGTCCAATACCAAGTACTGATTATGATACTTTATAATGCATAAGGCGCATTGGCTTTATAATGCATTTTTTCCCTCTACGTATGATACTTAAGTGGACATCTCTTCTTACATAAGAAAATACATGAAGAATGCTGCATATAATCCCTCAAGCATGTCTCTTTAACCATTTAGGTGTGAACATGTCATTGTCAAGCAGCTTTACAGAACAAAATAGATAGCACAGTAAAGAATAGTAGGAAAATTTGCTAACATTGCAATTTGGAAACCTTGCAAATGATGAAAGAAGAATTCAACAAGTCTCCATCAAGAAAAGGTTTGGAGCGCACATTTGATGCATAAGAAATTAAGATGCACAACTATAAATCCTTTATATAAATACTATATTATTTGCTTACTAAAATTAAATAAAATACTGCTTATTGCAATATGTAAATTACAAAGTTATTCATGTTAATAAATAATTTTTTTATTTTTTATTCATCTAATATTTCCAGCCAGGTTTTTATTAATTTCAAATATTGTTAAAACACAGAACTCTCAGTTGTTCTACGTAAAAAGGCCTAAATGTATGCAGTAGCTGCTGTATGTATAACCCAGGTGCACACGTGCACCCTCTTCTGTTTGTAAATGCATAAAAAAAAACCTGCGATCGGTTCATGAGATCGGCCAGATCAGCGAATATACCAATCGAATTATTAAATGGGATCATTGTCCGATCTCCGAGCATCCATATGAATACAGTTTCATCAGATGACTTAAATGGAAAGAATTCACGCTTTTAGATTGATTGGGATTATTTTGAAAGGCAGAGCATCTGATTTGATGAGATGAGGTGATGTCTAATCTATTCAGGTAAAAGTGGCAAACTTTAAATATTTATATTTTCTCAATGCTAATTGTGTCACTGTTTTGGAGCACACTAGATTATAGACATCCTTAAGACTAAGACATACTTATACTGAGATCTGAAAAACCTTGATTTAATTACACCAGACCTTCGAAAACTACATCAAAATCATCACACAATTAATCTAGCAAAGGCATAGAGAAAATTAATCCTTCTGACATCATTTAAATCTGTCCTATCACAATATCAGGACACTATAAAATACAACCTGCTTTTTAATGTTTAATTAACCACTTCATAATGAAATAAAAGCAGCTTTGCAGAGTTCAAAATACAATCAGGGGGAAAAAAAACAGACGTAATCTGTGCGAGATGGATTTCTAATGCTAATCCAGTTTAGCTCAACTCCCCCACCTCTTGACATTTCTAAAATTCCTTTACATTCTCCTGCTTTGTGTCTTTCTTTCTGCAAGGAGCTGGAGTTTGGGACACATATGGCTGTGTATGATGAGAATATCCTGAAAAACCCTTTTTACCAGGCTCTGGAGAAACACAGACCGGACCTGTGCAGCCGGGTGGCAGAGCTCCATGGCATTGTGAGTTGCTTTATATCAATGATACTTCTTCAGCACTAAACCGAGCAGAAGTGTATAATGTTTGCATGTTGATCTCTGAAAGGGATGATGAAGGGATTGAATTGTGGAGCGGAATTAGTCATGTATTCATTCATGTGACTCTGGTCAGTTGGCATGCGGTCAGGAGGAGATTCTGTGTGCATCAAGTGATTCTTTTATGTGGGAGATGTGAGAAGTTCAGTTTAGCCAAGCGACTGAGTTTTGTTGTCCTGGGGAAACCAGAGCAAGCAGATCTTATTAAAAATGGAGGTTTTACTTTGTTGGGTCAAAAATGAGGAAATGGGTATTTGAAAGTCTTCATTTTAGTCTGACATTTACAGGGTTGTTTTGTCTGCTGTTTACTTTTGTGTTGTTAAAACATGACAACATGACACAACATGAAGGTGTTGTTGTTGTTGTTGTTGTTAGTAATAATACTAGTAAAAGTATTAAGATTAATAATAATAATTATGTTTATATGAAATAAAATGATAATAATAAAAATTTGTTGTTGTTATAAATACTAATATTATTACTATTATGATTAATAATAATGATTATAATATTATATTTATGTATAATAACAAAAATAATAATAATGATTATTATTATTATTAATATTATATTAAGTTGTTGTTGTTGTTGTTGTTGTTGTTATAAATACTAATAATACTAGCATTATGATTAATAATAATGATAATAATGTTTATATACACATATAATAATAATAATAATAATAATAATAATAATAATAATAATAATTATAATAATAATAATAATAATAAAATAGTTTGTTGTTGTTGTTGTTGTTGTTGTTGCTGTTGTTAATATTAGTATTATAGTATTTGTATAATAATAATAATATTTTTTATAATAATCATTTGTTGTTGTGGTTATTTTGTTTATTATTAATTATACCACTAACATTATTATTATTATTATTATTATTATTATTATTATTATGATGTTTATGTAGTAATAATAATAATAATAATAATAATTTGTTTTTTGTTGTTAATACTAGTATTATGGTAATAAAAATATGATAATAATATTATTATTTTTATAATAATTTGTTGTCGTTTTTATTTTTATTTTATTTATACTACTAACATTATTATTATTATTATTATTATTATTATTATTAATGTTGTTGATAATACTCATAATATTATTATTATTATTAATATGTTTATATAATAATAATAATAATTTGTTGTTATTACTAGTATTATGGTATTTGTATAATAATAATAATAATAATAATAATAATATTTTTATAATAATAATTTGTTGTCGTTTTTATTTTTATTTTATTTATACTACTAACATTATTATTATTATTATTATTATTATCATTAATGTTGTTGTTAATACTCATAATACTATTATTATTATTATCATTATTATTTATTTTTTGTTTATGTAATAATAATAATAATTTGTTGTTGTTTTTATTATTATTATTTTCACTCTGAAGTGTCCTTCGGAGGTTGATATATGCTATTTGGAACGCACAGCATGCATCATCTTTATTGTATATCCTAGCGACTCAGATACTGAAGTTAATCTTTGTGTCATGTTCCTTTAGATCCTGGTACCGTGTTGTGGAAGTTTACCAACGGGCTCTTTTACTGCAGCTCAGTTTGACGGATACGTTCTTCAACCTTCCGAGCAGGGTTACCAGACTGTAGATGGAAAGGTGTGTAAAAAAAAAAAAATCTTATCATTCAGAGATTAATTTCAGGATGCTGACTTTAACTAAGCGACGGTTTTATGTGATGAATTCTCTAGGAAGTGTCTATAAACAATAACCGGGTCCACCTGAGTGCAGGTTTGCCCAATCCTATCTCTGTCCCCATCCTGTTTGAGGAGACCTTCTACAATGAGAAAGAGCAGGCCTACAGTATACTGTGCATCGCACGGCCCTTCGAATCTGACCACATTCCTGGTAATTTGTTTGTAACACATCTGTTTAAAGTTCTATAAACCTATTTCCATGTGCATATTTTTTTCAAGTCATTTATGCATAGTTTTTGATCATATTGGGATTATTTATTGATATTACTACATTTGCCTGGTTAATTTTTGCCATACATTTCATCCTATAGTACAATTCAACATAATTCCTAATTAAGAATAACTAAATTAAGCGTTTTATAGGCAAATAATTGGTCAGGCAGCACACATTTTTACTAATTAGTCAGTTTCAGCCGAAGGCAATGTCCAAACCTAATGAAACATTAGACATGAACAACAGGACATTCTGGGGACATGCACCAAATGTTGTAAAATTCTGCCACTAGGTGGCGCTACAGCTAAAAAACGACTTAAACTGTAACAGTAAGTTGTGTGAAGTTGTTATTTAGTATGCAAAATCTTTGTGAGATGTTCTAAGAATTAAATTCAAATGAAAGTAGCCCCTTTCACACATACAGACCTTTCCGGAAAATTGCCGGCAATTTTCCGGAAAGGTTGTATGTGTGAACAGGTCCTTTTTGAAAATACCGGTAAATTCGTTCTGGCTATTTTCCGGAAAGAGAAGTTGTAACATTACCGGCAATTTGCCGCAATGCTGCGCTGTGTTAATGCAGAAGGAAGATTCCCGTAATAAGCGCGTGCACGTCTAGAACGTGCTGACGTGAGACGTCTGCTTTAGCCAATCACAACAGTCAGACGCATTTACGTCCGCGCGGTTTGTGAGGATAAAAGCCTTTGAATATTTTTCCAGACACATTTAGCTGCTAGAAGTTAGTCAGATCACGTTTATATGTTCTTCTTAATGCCACCTGTGTAAATAATCATCGATGAGATGCTTATGATAAGCCGTTGTTTGTTTACCTTCAAGCTTTGCGTGTGCCTGTGAAACAGCCTGTGAGCGCCTGCACACGCACATATTATGAACATCTCGACATGCGAAAGTGATCCTGCGAAAGTTGTTCACAATATTGATCATCCACAGAGTTTGTAATTTAGTCAAATGTTTACAAATACAAGCGCAGCCGTTTAAAGCTCATTTGTGGTGAGTGATGTCAGAATTTACCGGTATTTTGGAATGGATGTGTGAATGCTCTTTTCCGGAAAATTTCCGTAACGTCCTCGCCTGTGTGAACAGCGCTTTTTTCAATATACCGGTAAAGTCTTTCCGGAAATTTTCCAGATATTTACCGGTATCACTGTGTGAAAGGGGCTTTTGATTCATTAATTACTCAAGATACCAACATACCCGAGCTCTCATTCATAAAGTAAATGTAGAATATGTACTAGAAGTATATGTATGCAGGAAAGCTGAAAATAGCAAACAAAGATTGCGATTTATTAAACTTTATGCACAAAAATTGGCACTAAATACACTATACACTCCCACATTTACCCGTGTTCATGCAAATTACGCCATGAATGGCAATGCATATTAAAATGTCGCAAAATTTCTTGGCCTCTAAAATGAGCTTGTAAAAATAGTAGCAGAAAATATCTAGTTTTTTAAAAATACCAACTTTTGCCTACGAAGTTGCGTACACCTCTTTCAGGACCATTTTTTGTGCACTCAGTAGTTATAAATGGCGATGATGCAAAGGTCTAACACATGCTGTACCAAACATGCAGTATAATAATGTAAATGGATTGTTTTGCTGGACACGGTGCAAATGACTTTTTTTTTTTTTTCCAGCAGAGGAGTTGGGTTCTGTTCCTGCTCCGTACTGTCTGAAAAATATTGAGGATGTGAGGGAGTTTTTGGGCCGCCATGCTGAAAAACTGGACAAGTTTGTTTCCGCCTTCTGTCTCTCCTTTAAAGAACAGGAGAGGAAAGGCCTACGCCATCACATAGTGAGTGTTAGATTTTGCTGTATTTGGCTAAACTATTCTTGGGTAGTTGCCTATGTATTAGATGACTCTAATACATAAAATAAATAAGCTGACCAAAGTTCTTACAGGGGGAAGACTTTATTGAAGACAGTGAATGGAACAGCTCCTCAGCATCAATGTTAACTTGTCGGTAACTTAACCCAAAGTACTGTCAGTAAGACACTACTTTATAACAAAGCATATGACCTCCCGGAGATTACCCAACTGGTTTGATTGGGTCACAACTCTTGAGTTCCTGTAGGCCATTTGGTTCACACCTTTTCAGATGCAGATACTTGTTTGCATATGAAACAAGCTATACAATCTATCATGAGACCGACTCTTATTTACACTCCGCCATGTGTTAATCAGAGACTGATGAGATTATTCTTTAAGAGATTTTTTAACAATAAGACATGTTCTATTAAAATAAACCAATCCACAAGGATCTTAATGAAAAATTATTGTTGCGTTACAACATTATTTCAAAATAAAACAATTTAAATATATGGAGACCGTTTGTATTTCATAAGTAAAATTGTATAATGGCCTTCTGTTAGGTGGAAATTCAAAGATTTGTAGACGTTCTTGTATAGTTTCCCAGACATTAAACTTTCTTATTGTTGTTTTTTTTTTTATTATTATTAATAATTATTTTGCTTCTATTTGAAAGACTGTTCAAAAAATTGTAAATATTCAAGCAAACTGGTGAAGTATCTTTTTAAACTATCCATTAAAAGAATTAGACGTAAAGAAATGCTTCACTTACAGATTCCAGCTACAGTATTTTGCTGTTTAACTTTGCTCCAGCTTTTCTTATAACTCATTAAATGCATTACAGCAAATGTGCTCTCTCTGGTTTTCCCACTGAAGTATCACTAATCATATATTTATATATAATTCTCAATCTTCCTTATATCTCAATGCTTAAAATATGATTTGCTGATTAATTTCCTGCAGGACTCGGTGAATACGCTTTACACCAGATGTCTTCAGTGTCTGCTGAGAGACTCTCGTCTGGTAAGATGTTGTAAGAGCTCAATCTCTTTAATATCTTTCTCCTCGATTGCTGAACGACGAAACATCTCTATTTCAGAAGCTTTTGGCGAGACAGGAGATTCAGATGACTCTACTCAAAGAAGCAGTAGAGGTCAGTTGAAAGCCATTTCTTTGTCTTTAATTAAATCGGTCCATTTATTTATTGCAGAACTGAACTGCATGTGAGCAGAAAATTCTTAGATATTTTAGCAGACATTAAAAAGCCTAGCCTCTAGATAGTAACACGTAAGCAACTACCTAACAACTGCTTTACAACACCTTAAAGGGCCATGAAACCCGCTCGTTTCAGCAGGGTGTTTTCACACCTCTACTTTGGAAAAAGTCAGAAAAGTGGGCGTATCCAGCTCTGTTTAGGGGGGAGTGTCGGAGGAACTAAAGTGGGATGGTGTGGGAGTGTCTATTTGTGCACGCGCGAGTTTCAGTCAAAATACACACCCACACAGACAGGAGAAGTGTTTAACCTACATGGACATCTGTAGTCGAATTATTTGCCAAATTATTAAATGTTGGACTTTAACTGCAGTTTGGCTCTTTCATTCAGGGAATTCATTCATGCCCCTCGCGACAAACGAGATATTTGATTCGAGGAGCTGCTCTAAGCGTGTATTTTTCATGCAATGTTTGATACCGCACGGCGAATGAGAGAAAAAAAAAACTCCGCATTTCCCGGAAACTTAGATGCACACAGCAGGTAGCATCAGAAAGCCGAATGTGTTATCCCGGTCACAAAATGCGGTGCTAACATTTCTGCACTCAGTGCAATAGTTAACTTAATTCGATACGAACAAACTGAATAAACAAAGAGCACTGGTCGCTCACTTCCCAAATCTGTAGAGACAGGACAATCACCAGCAACTAGAGCCGCGTCTTTATGGAGAGAAGACTACAAGCAAATCCAGATTTCAGCGTTTGCAGATGAGAACAGCTCTCAGGTAAACAATGTTCCTCCTTAGACAAGTAAGTTATTGTTGTGGAGCGTCGCCTACACTGTTAATCCACACGTGACTCCAGCTGCGCTCTCACAGAGAGAAAATGAAAACAAAACTTAACGGCAGCAAACTATAAAAGCAACCCTTCACGCTTGTTTTGCCAACACAACGTGGCGTCTTTGTGGTGTAAACACTGTGACACAAATGAATATTAATGAAGTTGCACAGTAGAGCGCGCTGATTGGTTTGAACCAAGCCTTACTCATGCATTAATGCATCACACTGTAAGACGTAATAAGACACACTCTGGCACAGACGTCCAGTCTGCATGCTGGAATACACGCTATTATCTCATGACCGTGACGCAGCTTCAAAAATTCGTTTTAAACAGGAAGTACGAATTTGCTTGAAATAACGCAAAAACAACCAATTTACACTTTTTAGTGAAATATAGGTGTCCTAATAGTGTTTTTAGCAGTGTGGGACACATATACGACTGTCAACAGCTCAACACATGTGTTTTGGTGTTTCGTGACCCTTTAATAACCACACACAACACCCTAGCAACCGCCTGAACACCCTAGCGACCGATTTTAATAATTAAAAATATAAATAGTTTAATGATTTAAACAGTCTGTCTTGTTATTTCTCTGTCTGTTGTTTCGTGTCTCTCCATTTTCAGATGTACATCCATCATGGCATCCATGATCTACTCTTTAGTTATGTGGGCACTCTTGAAGCTAGTCGGGTACTGAATTTCCATTAATTCGTTAAATTTGCACATTAATGGTTGTGTGTGTGTGTGTGTGTGTGTGTGTGTGTGTGTGTGTGTGTGTGTGCGTGTGCATGTGCGTGTGTGTGTGTTTGAAGGATGAAATATTATGTAAATCATAATAATGTATAATATGTACTGACAGTTTGTTAGATTTATGTATTTAGAGCATTATGTTGAGCAGAACATTTAATAAAAATATCCTTTAATTCTAAAATGATTAAAAAAAAAACTATTTAGTTGATTGATTAATTGATAAATTGTGTTCGTCATATAAATGTGGTTTTATTTGTATGCTTGCATAGAGTCATGGTTTAGTTCCCAGGAGTAAATTCTGAATTAATTCTTTTTATTTTTATTGATATAGTGCAAATATTATTAGCACTATAAATAACAATTTTAAAATGTGTTTGTTTGTTTATTAATATATAAATAGTGTGTATATATAAATAATAATGTGTAACGTATACAGTATGGTTAATCCTGCTCGTATTAATGATTGCTTTTCCCATTGTAAAAATATAATATAATATAATCTTTTTTTTTTTTTCGTTTGAGATAACTAATTTTAAACATGATTTTGATATTTGTCTTTGTCAGGATGCAGCGTTCAACAAAACAACACGGTCCTTGCAGGATCTGCAGCAGAAAGAGCTGGGAGTGAAGTCCGAGTTCAGGTTGATTATTTTGTGTTTGCGAAGGCAGATCGCTCTTACTATTGTTTATTATTATATTTTACATAATAAGTCCTTTTATGCATATTTGCTCATCATATTCATTCATCATGAATTTTTATTGGGATTACTACATTTTGCCATACATTTCATCCTTAATTTAAATAACATTCATTTTTACTAATTGGTCACTTTCGGCCGAAGGCAATGTGCAAACTTAATGAAACTTGACAGTCATGAACAACAGCACATTCTGAGGAAACGCACCAATTTTTGCTAAATTCTGCCAGTAGGGGGCGCTACAGCTGAAATCCCATTTTAATCATAACTGTATGCTGTGTGAATCTTTGCTAGACGTTCTAAGAATTTGACAGGTGGATTATTCTCTGTTTGCGAAGCCAGATCATTCTTACTATTATTTTTTTTTGACTGAATATAAACATGAACAATATCTAACATATCTTATGCTAGCATTAAAAGAAAAGGTTAAGATATAAAAATGAAAACAATTATAAAAAAATGAATGAATGTTTACTACTAATACGTCTGTTTTCTGTGCAGTATTACTATTCCTCGGGCGAAGCGTGAGCTGATTCAGCTGAACGTCTGCACGTCTCCACAGCAGAAACTCCTCTGCATCCGGAAAGTCATTTTAACCATCATGCAGTCGACCAGACGCAGAGATACAGGTCTTTTATCCTTTTTTTTTATTTATTTGTTTGCATGTATTTTATAATCAGGTTAACAGAATCTGGTTGTATTATTTACTTTTTTAAATTTATTACCTATTATTATTTAAACATATATATTGAATAATTTTAAATTGAGTCATTTTCTTTTTCATTTTTTTAAATGATCAGGATAATTTGGTTTTATTTAATTTTTTTATATTACTTTTAACATAATTATTAATAAAACTTTGTTTTGATTGTTCTGTAATTTATTTATTTGTTTTAATGATCAGGATAACAGTCTGGTTTTATTATTTACTTTTTTTTACATTTACTTCATTTACACATTTATATTACATTTAACATATTGCCGTTTTTGATTGTTCAGTCTATATCATTTCTTATTTCGTTTTTTATGATCAGGATAACAGTTTGGTTGTATTATTTACTCTTTATTTTATATTTATTTATTTACACATACCTGCATTAGGTTTTCACACATTCACTTATTTAATCATTTGTTTATTTACTTATTTCAAGTGATATAATTAAATTAACAGTCTAGTTTGGTGACAGTTTTAAATACCCTCCATATTATCATTCTTTAAATAGATTATCTTAATGAAAGCATTGTTTTGAACTGAAATTTGAAAATAGTGTTATGTAAATGTTTGTCTGAATGTCATCTTATGGTCAGATCTGCTCCTGCGTGGCTTTTTTAACCAGATTTACCAGCCTTCGTTGGTTTCCAACAGTTCAGGCTCTGTTTCAGCTGCGATTCTGGCAGAAAAACAACACGTCCAGTGTGTGTAAAGCAGAGGAATGTTTTGCTAATGCCTGCTTGTCAAACAGCTTGTTTAGCAATTTACCCAAATTTAACATAACAGGAGGCTGAAGGCTGACAGAAAAGGCAGATTCTGTGCTTTTAATAAACGTGTTCACTGCTTGTTTGCTTTAGTTTTCTTCTGTGTGGTCATGCATAAAATCGCATTTTGGTCTTGGCATCAATGATAATTTAAAGGGGAGCTGTTAAGCCCCTTTTTACAAGACATAAAATAACTCTGTCTCTATAGTGTGTGTGTGTGTGTGTAATTTTAGCACAAAATACCACACAAATAATGTTCTCTAGCTCTCTGAAACTGGCCCTTTTAGGCTTTAATCCTAATTGTGCCATTTTGTTGACTTTCGCTTTATATGCAAATGAAATTGCTTTTTTTAAAAGAGGGTGGAGCTACAGATGCCTGTGTTTCAGCATAGTGGCAGATTCAAAACAGGACTAAGAACATATGCAAATGATGGATAGATGGTCACTAGTGGGCGGGGCTTTCTCCCTATGACATGTACGAAACGAAAATGTCAATCAAAGTGTTTTTGCAGACTGTTTTCATCCTGTAATTATTAAAAAAAAAATTATTAATACTTGTTTACCATTAAAATTTGATTATATTCACAGACTGTTCTAACTAAACGGTTTAAACCCCTTACGAAAGTGATTTTTGTATAAGAGGTGCCCTTTAACCTATATAAGTGCTAACAGTAACTGATTACATGTAATGCAGATTACATAATAAGATTACAAAAAATATAGGTTATTTTTAAAAGCTACAAGCGAGATTAGTTTTATTTTTAATAGGTTTTGTGATTACAAGTTGCTCAATAGTGGTTAATAATTTGTAATTGTTATAGATTATCTCTAATTGTTTCTCTCTTTTAAAAAAAAATGAGTATCAATTGGTTCATATTAATTTCGCAGTTTAAAATGACCCTTTAAATATTTGATAACTCTTAGATTTGATAATAAATTAATTCACTTGCAAGCTATGCTTTGAAAAAACAAGAACTATCAAAGTAACCAATAAATCAGGTCAAAAGGAACCTAAAAGTAATTATAGTTATCAGAACTCCCATGATTCCATGACTCAGTCAGACCTTCATCGTAATATACATTTGTTTGTTATGAATACACACCCTCTAGTGGCCAAAAGTACACACTGTGCCTTTATTAGGCTTTTTCAATGGTTGTGATGACCTGTTGTCTTTCTGTCAGCCTTCGGTGACCTGTTTTGTTAAACAGGGTAGGGTAATAAAGACCACAACTCCCATGATTCCACCCTTAGTCAGACCTTCATCATAATACACCTTTGTTTATTGTGAAATAAGCGCCCTCTAGTGGCCAAATATACACACTGTGCCTTTTAATAAGCTCTTTCAATGGTTGTGATGACCTCTGTTGTCCTCCAGCGGTGAGCATCGAGTCCATGTGTGCCGATGATCTGCTGTTGGTCATTCTGTATCTGCTCATCAAGACAGAAATTCCCAACTGGTGAGTGAAGGGCTTTATTTCACCCGTCAGGTGTTTATTAATTCCTCGTGCAGACTCTTGAGCCTCTGCTGTTTTCTTCAGGATGGCCAATCTGAGTTATATAAAGCACTTCCGCTTTCGGAGCTCCAGCAAGGATGAGTTGAGTTACTGTCTGACGTCTTTCGAGGCCGCGGTCGAGTATATCAGCCTGGGAAACCTCAAACACAACACCGATGTGAGCCAGACCTGCTTCTTTCATTCAGTTTTCTGCACAGCGTCACATGTTTGAGCACACTTACATTTAGTCATTTAGAAGACGCTTTCGTCCAAATCGACATTCATCGATTTACCAAGAGGAAATACACACAACAAATTTGTGCTTTGGTCCACAGGGGTCAGGAAACAGACTGTCCTTCAGGCAGAAGGTGGACCTACTGTCCCAGAATGCAACACCCATTGACCGGCTGTTTGAGGTGGGCACCGCCTTATTATGTTTTAGTTTTCACTTTCAGTTAACACGGGATCAAATACTGTGCTCATATTAGGAGTTTTCCTGGATAACAACAAAACACAGGTTAAGATTAGTGAGGCAAACAGCATTTCATAGTAGTTCTTGATAAAAGTAAACATGTTTTAAGAGACTTTAGCAGTGATATATGATTGTGTGTGTGTGTGAGTGTGTGTTCAATTCAATTCATCTTTATTTGTATAGGGCTTTTACAATGTAGACAGTGTCAAAACAGCTTCACAGACGATCATTGTGAATTGAAACAGTGTAGTTTAGTTTTCAGAGTTTAAGGGTGCTTTCACACCTGCCTTTAGTTAGATTAAATCGCACTGAGTTCGTTTTCCCTTTTGGTACGGTTCGTTTGGGCAGGTGAACATGCAGCAATCATATTCGAGCGGACCAAAAGCCAAAAGCGGACCAAAATAAGTGTACCGAGACCTGCTTAAAGAGGTGGTCTTGGTACGCTTTCAAACGAACCCTGAAGCAGTTTGTTTGTGGTGAGAATATGATCTGAACTAAAACCGGTCCAACAGCAAAAAGTACTGCGCCTTTTAGACTAATCCAGCTGCTGTAGGCTGATGCGCTGTGCATTATGGGATATGGAAGAAAAATATTTGTTGACAGCGCTGTACCAACAGAGAGAGAGAGGGGAAAACATTACCTGATGGATCGTTGGTAATATTTCTGCAAGATGGCCATGTCACAGGGTAGCTAAATTAATTCACGCCTCCTGAAGTGACGAGCGATGCATTAAACACTGTTTTACAGCCGCGGCCGCGCTTCATTCTAGAAATATATAGTTTGTCTAAAGCAGGAATGAAATCAGTCAGCGCAGTCGTCCCTCCAGAGTAAAAAGCGTCGTTTTGTGTCTGCCGGAGTTTTGTTTGCCTGCAGGAGTTCATTGGCATTTTCCTGCACGTCAATTCTGACCAATCAACAAGCAGTTTAGGAAATATGTTCAACAACATCTGCCCAATGAGAGATGTGGATTTTGTCAGATGACTGCATTTTGGTTAGTTTCAACTGGTTCGGACCAAAGCCAGCAGTGTGGTGTGAAAACGACCCAAAGACGGCAGAAAATGCTACAATTATCATTGCTCTTGGTCCGGACTAAATGAAGCGAACTACAGATGTGAAAGCACCCTTAGACCAGTTCAGTCTAGCTCAGTTCAGTTCAGTGTGTTTTAATATTCACTGCTGAAAATCCAAACACTAAAGAGTAATCCATCGATGCGCAGCTCTACAAGTTCCAAACTACGCAAGCCAGTGGCGACAATTACGAAGAAAAAAAAAAAAAACTTCACCAATGGGCGAAAGTGAAGGGGAAAAAAAAACCTCAGGAGAAACCTGGCTCAGTTAGCACGACCATTTCTCATATTGCAAAATGTCTTGTGGAGAGCTGCAGTGTAGGCGCTGGAGAACGCAGGAAGTCAGCGAAGACTCTGTGGTCCCTGGAGTCTCACAGGAATCAGTCTCAGGCTCTCCACTCCTCCATGACCACCACAGCAGCTGATACAGCCTTGTCCGGGAATTTGGAAACCTTGGGATCATCTCTTCACAGGTCGTGAATCACTTCAGTGGCACTGCATAATCTCTGGGGCCCTCGGGATGAGTTTCCCCAGGTGAGAATAGAGAATGAAGAGAATAGTTAGCATAGCTGCGTTTCATAGTGTATATTAACAAGAGGCAGAAACCTGTGTGGAGCACATGCATGTATCATACCGCTAAGAGATGCACTGAGTGTGTGCTTTACTAAAAAGATAAGTCTTTAATCTAGTTTTGAATTGGCAGAGCGTGACTGAGCCTCGGACATTATCAGGAAGGCTATTACAGAGTTTAGGAGCCATAAATGAAAAGGCTCGACCTCCTTTAGTGAACTTTGCTATTCTAGTTACTACCAGAAGCCCTGAGTTTTGAGATCTTAAAGTTGGATTGTAGCAAACAGAAGGTTGGTTATATTAACAGGAGCTCGATTATTTAAAGCTTTATAGGTGAGAAGCAATATTTTAAAATCAATACGAAACTTAACAGGCAGCCAGTGTAAGGAGGATAACATTGGGGGGATATGATCATATTTTGTGTGTGTGTGTGTTGGATTTGTGTATTTTGTTTGTGCTTTGTGTGTGTTTGTTAAACGTAGTTTTTTGTTTGTGTGTTTGTATTGGATTTTGTGTATTTTTCTTTTGTGTGTTTGTGTGCGTGTATGTTTGTTTGATTTGTGTTATGTATGTGTGTGTATATATGTTTGTGTATGTTATGTGTTTGTCTGGTGTACATATGTCTGTCTGTGTGTGTATGCTTGTTTTTTTGGTGTTTTTATATAATTGTGTGTGTGTGTGTGTATCTGTGTCTGTGTGTGTTTTTGTATTTGTTTTCTGTGTGATTTGTGTTTGTGTGTTATGTGTTTGTTTGTTGATGTGTGCATATGTCTTTGTGTGTGTGCATGTGTGCACGTGTTTGTGTGTTTTTCCATGTGTGTTTGTGCATGTGAGTGTAATTTAATTATAATTGTGTGTGTATTTTTGTTTGTTTTCTGTGTGATTGTTTGTGTTATGTATGCCTGTGTGCATATTTGTTTTGAATATCTGTGTATTTTATTGGGGTTTATGTGTGTTAATTTCCAGCATATTGTGAGCGGAAACGAGCAGGAGGTTCAGCGTTTGCTCAGTGAAAGCGAGAGTGAGGAGGACGGCAGGAAGTTGTGTCACCCTCTGTGTTCCTGTGACGCCTGTGACCTGCGCATCTCTGGGTCAGCGAACAACACTCACACGCATCATTCACAGCATACATGCACAGAGGCTTTAAGGTGATCGGAAATGTAGTGACAAACTTTAAACACCTCATAATTGGAAATAAAAAAAGTATTACATTGGCCGAACCAGCAGCTGTTTTGTTTAATTTATTCATTCGTTTTATTATTAATAATCTGAAGTTGCCACAGCAGAATGAACTGCCAACTTATCAAGCATATGTTTTACGCAGCGGATGCCCTTTCAGCTGCAACCCAACACTGGCAAACGCCCATACACTCTTGCATTCACATACGGCCAATTTAGCTTATTCAGTTCCCCTATAGCGCATCGAAACCCACGCCAACATGGGGAGAACATGCAAACTTCACACAGAAACACCAACTGACCCAGCTGGTGCTCAAACCAGTGACTTTCTTGCTGTGAGGCGACCGTTTATCAAATTAATTTAGACAGATTTGACATGTTAGCCCACCACAATGTAAACTAACTAGAAAGTACGCAGTTTGCCTACTTTTCTCCTTACATGTATTTCATGTATTTTTGCCTTTCTTGACATTTTTCTTGGAGCAGGAGATTGAATGATCCTTCCATCGTCACTCCATTCTCTCGAGACGACAGAGGATACACTCCTTTACATGTTGCTGCTATTTGTGGTGAGCATTACATGTTTTTATTATTGTATTTCTTTATGTGTGTTTTGCTTTGACTTTGTTGTGTTTGGTTTAGATTGTTATTGCTTTGTTTGTTTGTTTTATTTGGATTTTGTCTTGTTTTATATTGATTTTGCATAGTTTTTGCTTTTCTGTTTAGTTATTTTTAATGTTTTTTTGTTTGTTAAATATGCTTTAAAGGTAAATTAACTTTGGTTTTTGGTTTATTTTAGTTTCTCTTTCTTGTTTTTTTATTTTGTGAATTGTTTTGGTTTCTTGTCTAGTTTGTTTTTAGCTTTGTTCTGCTTGTTTGTTTTGTTTGCATTTTTTTCTGACATGTCAGAACTGCTATTTTACAATAGAGAGGATGTTTCTGCATGAGTAGGATTCACACGTCTGACAGATTATTAATAATAATCTTGTGCTGTGTTTGTTAACAGGTCAGTCTCAGATGATTGATTTACTGGTGTCAAAGGGAGCAGTGGTAAACGCTACCGATTACCATGCACTCACACCGCTGCACCTCTCCTGCCAGAAGGGCTACCAGGGTGTCACGGTCAGAACTAATGTTTTTTTTTTTATTACACAGCTTTATGGAATACTCAATTCTGATTGGTCAGTCGTGACATTCCAAGATATGTTAAATACCCAGATAACAACCGGTAAATAACATAGACTTCGAATCGCCTTTGACTGTCAGTGAATACGTTCACATCCATATACTTTCTATGTATCTGCTTGTCTGTCATGGGCCATTTTTATGATAATTTTTTTTTTTTTTTTGCATTGTTTGATGTCGTCTTGTGAATGAATAATGCCTTGGTTAGTTTATGCTCCATTCAGCCAATTTAGTTTCTGTGAGCTTTACGTTTTTGACTGTATAGCACAATCTTGTGACTGAATAATGCACAGGTTAGTGTATACTCCATCAGCTGTTTTAGTTCCTGTCAGCTTTGTTTTTGACTGATTGGCGCCATCTTGTGTCTGAATAATGCGCAGGTTAGTGTATACTCCATCAGCTGTTTTCATTTCTGACAGCTTTGTGTTTATTTAGAGATTTAATATACTATTACGGCTCAGAGCAGTGCTTTGTTTCTAATTTTTCTGTTTTGTGTCAATTATCCATGTAATAAGTAAGAGAGCACATCCAGGATGGTTGTTTTTGCAGAATAAAGCCATGCAATAACTTCCTGGATGTATCTCTAACATATTATATATTGTATTGGTCCCAAAATTGGCTCCGTATGTGCCATCACTTTGTGCATAATAAAGTCTCAAATATGATAATTAACGATCAACTGTAATTGCATTATCAAGACGTCTTAAAACTAAAAGTGGCTTACAACTTGCAGATTTAGTAGAACATCTTAAAAATAAAGGCTATGTCAGTGGTAAATTTATGACTTGTACTGCTTTAGGCGTTTACAAAGCAGTTCAGCACTAAAAAGATAAGAAAACAAGTTAAAATACATCCTTTTCTCTTGTGTTTTTATCTGCAAATAATGTGTGAAGATTTTTGCTTTTGCTTTCATTTATTGGTATTACTATCATGATTTAGTTTTTTTCCTCTTTTCTCTTTTTCACCTTTGTACAGCACTTTGGCCAAATAAAACGTGCTCTATAAATAAAGCTGAAGCTGAACACTAGCTCCAAACCCCTATTAGCAGTTTAATTAATGTTGTTGTGTTTGCTATTATAGCTTCTCCTGCTGCATTATAAGGCCAACACTGATGCTCAGGACAACAATGGAAACACTCCTCTACATCTGGCCTGCATGTATGGACATGAAGACGTAAGGCATAGTAGTACTGATATACCTCCAAATGTAATGCATCATATTTTATTATGCATGAAATATAAGATTGCATTTTTGTAACTGTATTGGTAAACTGCATTCAAAATATACTGTTTAAAATGCAGTGGAATTCTTGATTTCATTTTTAACTTGATTATTAATAGTTGATGAGTATTTTACCTTGGCATTACTACCTGGGTAGTGGTTGTGTAATTACCAGCATGCTTTGTGTGAGACTGCATTAATAGAGAAAAATGTTTGTTGCTTTGTTGCTGAACTGTCCCTTTAATTCACAATATAATAACGATTAAATATATGTAACCATATTTATATTTATTGAAAAATAAATTTTGTTATTTTTGATCCATTTGTTAAAATTAAGTTGATGTTTTTTTTGTTTTGTTTATGTATGTGTTGTTTTGTGTGCGCTTTTGGGTGTATGTGTAAGAAATAACACCATTGAATTTGTGCCATTTATATTAAAGTCTACTTGAAATTAATATGTATAATGTTAATTTTACTAGCGCACTGTTAACCTTAATGCAAACAATTATTTAGGTCATTCCACTTTGTTTTGATCATTTTAAATCAAAATCTGCGCACGTGCTTCTGCTCAACAGCTCTTGTCACTCTGATTAGAAAAATATGCTTAGCCACGCCCCTCTGACCATTACTTTGTTGCTAGTTAAAGATAAGAGGCTGACCTCCAGAATTAAGCTCCGCCTTCTACTCAATATTCAGTTTCACTTGAAAATGCATCATCTTCATCATACTGAAATTAAAGTCTACAGCAGCTTCTATTTCCTGCAGACTTCTAAGTCGGCATCAATCGGAAGCTCCGACCATTTTTTTTCATCATTGGGACTGGAAGAGGAATATTAAATGAGAAAACAGTGGGCGTGGCTTGTTTTTCCTCTACTGCAAGCTGATTGGATGTAGTAAAGTAGGCATTTCATTCAGAAAGATATTAAAACCTAACAGACTCTTCCTCCTTACTATTGGTTAAGTGTGTTAGCCCCGCCCAGTACATCATACAGAGATTTTAATTTGATTACAATTTCTTTTCTTAATGACATGCACAGATGAATTGTTCACCGCAAAACTAGCAATGCGAGCTAACAGAATCAATACGGTTAGTTTTGATTTCATGTGCACATTAAACCACACCAGTTATTTATAGCTTGAGTGTGTGTTTTGCTGTTGTGTTTTCAGTGTGTGAAGGCACTGGTGTACTTCGATCTGCACTGCTGTCGGCTGAACGTTCAGAACGATAAAGGAGACTCGCCGCTGCACATCGCCGCTCGCTGGGGATACGAGGGCATCATGGAGGTGCTGCTGGAGAACGGAGCGTCCACGCTCATCCACAATAAAGCCAAGGAGACGCCGCTGCACTGCGCGCTCAACTCCAAGGTCCACATTATCTGCGCTTCACATTCTGTACATACTGGCCGTTTATCTTCACATACTGGCCGTTTATCAGTGACTACGTTTACATGGACACCAGTAATCTAATTATTCAAATAGGAATTGCATCACGGAGACCTCCAAGTGGGAGCGATGCCGCAAGTGGGCTGGGTTTAGGGTTGTGTAGGTAGTAGTAGAACAGTAGTAGACAATAATGAAACACAGCAGGTTACCGTGCGGTTGGGTTTAGGTTGGGGGTGGGTGTAGACATTCATAAAACACCATAGGTTGGACCCTAAAAGACATTAGTAAAATTATGGAGCTTAAGTCCCACCCATTTGGAGCTGGCCCCAAGAAAAGTCCTTGGGAAAAGTCCTACGTGATGGTAATAGTTGCGATGTTTACATGTCTGTACTGCACTTCAATGCCCTTAAAACAGAAATACTCCATGTCCTCATTTTAATTCGGTTTAGTTTGATTATGCCTTTAGTCAGAATAAGGTCATCAATAATCTCTGTTTACATGGTCGACTCTTAAGCCTCATTCACACTACGAGCGACTCGCAACGGCAAGACTACAAGTGACCATTCATTTCAATGGAGAGTGAGCGACTGCTGGCGACATCTGTCTGCGACAGCGACCATTGGTGACCAGGTGGGCGTGTCTAGTGAAACGACAAAGTTGCGAATCCTTTAACTTTATGCAAATGAATTCTTGAGCGACAGCCAATAGGAGCATAAGTAGAGCTCATCTCTCTGTTCTCTCAGGGGCCGGTTGTATTCATGCTGTATAGACCTAGAGAGGCCTGTGTTTGAGGCAGCTACAAAGTGGTTGCTACTGTGGATGAGGCATTAATCAGAGCATTGTCTTAAATTCTGAGTATTGGTGTCCATGCAAACATACTAATTGTATCGCACCTATGAACATGCAACTCAAGCTGTTTGTGGACATTTAGATTGCTCATAAGCAGCTTGTATTTAGTGTTGGTTGTCCAGGTTGGAAATGGTTAGGTGGGTTTTGCACATGATGTGTTCTTCTGTCTTGTAGATTCTGTCATTGTTGGAGCGCAGACACAACGACTCCAGTATAAGGGAAAGTGGATTCGAGGTGAGGTGATGCGTTTACATCTTCACACTGACTCTAATGCTGGTTAGGTCATTAAAATAACTTTTTATTCAGTAACATTACTTAGTAATTCTTTTGTTTTGGCTTTGTAGATGAAACTGAACTTAAATCGGACCTCTTTTCAATTGTGATCGTCATCGTGATACTGTGTGTGTGTAAATATAAATACACACAAATAAATATTCATTTATTAATTTTTTTCAGCTCAGTCGCTTTATTAATCAGGGGTCGCCACAGTGGAATGAACCCCCAATTTAGCCAGCATATGTTTTATGCAGCAGAGTCCCTTAAATCTGCAACCCAGTACTGGGAAACACCTATACACTCTCATTCACACACAAACTATGGACAATTTTGCCTACCTAGTTCCCCAATAGCGCATGTGTTTGGACTGTGGGGGGAAACCGGAGCACCCAGAGGAAACCCACGCCAACACGGGGAGAACATGCAAACTCCAACTGACCCAGTCAAGGCTCAAACCTTGAGCAACCTTGTAGTAATGCAATTGTGCTACCCACTGCGCTACCGTGCCACCTGCAGGAAAATAATAAATTATAATTGTGATTTAATATTTCTTAACAAATTAAAAGTCACTGTACTATGTTTTCAGGCTTTTGAAAATCAGTTCAAGGTTTTATACTACTGAAATACTGATGAAATAACTTTATTCCTTTTAATTTCCATTACTTCAAATAATATAATAAAAAATATATATAAACAGTTGAAGTGTGAAGTATTAGCCCCTGTTTATTTTTTTCCCCCGTTTTCTGTTTAACAGAGAGCAGATTGTTTTCAGCACATTTCTAGACATAATAGTTTTAATAACTCATCTCTAATCACTGATTTATTTTCTCTTTGTCATGATGACAGTAAATAATATTAGACTAGATATTCTTCAAGACACTTCTATACAGCTTAAAGTGACATTTAAAGGCTTAAATAGGTTATCTAGGCAGGTTAGGGTATTTAGGCAATTTATTGTTTAATGGTGGTTTGTTCCGTAGACTATCAGAAAAAAAAATTTGGCCTAAAGGAGCTAATAATTTGGTCCTTAAAATGGTGTTTAAAAAATTAAATACTGCTTTTATTCTAGCCGAAATTAAACAAATTAGACTTTCTCCAGAAGAAAAAATATTATCAGACATATTGTGCAATTTTTTTTGCTCTGTTAAACATCATTTGGGAAATATTTAAAAAACAGAATAAAAATAAAAGGGAGACTAATATTTCTGATTTCGACTGTATATAATAAAGAAATAAATATAATAAAGACCAATAATATTATAATTAATTTGTTAAATATAATTTATATTCTAATATATTTTACACTTATATTAAATGCCCTTTATATTCCAATATAATATACAGTACATTTATAATAAAGAATACCATATATATTCTAGTATAATGTAATTTCCATTAAAGATACACATTTAAATTCTTTGGATTTACCATTTATAGTTGTGTTTAGGAGTTTGCATGTTCTCCCCGTGTTGGTGTGGGTTTCCTCCGGGTGCTCCGGTTTCCCCCACATTCCAAACACATGCGCTATAGGGGAATTGGAGGAACTAAATTGGCCATAGTGTATGTGAATGTGTATGGGTGTTACCCAGTACTGGGTTGCAGCTGGAAGTGCATCTGCTGTGTAAAACATGTATATGTACGTATAACTTAGATATAATTTAGATTAAATTATATCTAAATTAAATATATATTAACTTTTACCAGGCTTTGTCAGAGTAAAACCGGTATTAACATTTCACTGGTCTCTTGATTTACTTTTCTGTTGTGTTTTGAGCTCTCTGCAGTTTCCTCTTCATCCGTTTACCACTCGTCCATCTCTCAACTGTTGAGCCCATCCTGACACACAAAACATCCTGAGAAACAGAGAAGTGTTCATTTGTCTAGAATAACTCTAATGTATATGTTGTTTGCTTCTGTATGTCCGCAGTCTCCGAGCCGCTCTCCTCCTCCGTCAGACGGCAGCAGCAGACGCTCCTCCATCTCCAGCTCATCCTCTCTGAGTATTGAAACCTCTCCGCTGGAGTCTGACCGCAGCCGGCATAGAGAGGTCAGACAGCGCCATCTGCAGGAACAGGCCAGATCAGCAGCACTGACAGAGTTCATAATCCTAATATAATAATTGACTTAAGCAAGGTTCCCACACTACTTTAAAGTACTTGAATTTCAAAAGTATGGATTTAAAGGCCTGGAAAGTAATTAAAATTATTTTTAAAGTCAATTTTAGATTTAAGTGAAATGATAATTAAGGACTTTCATGTTGCTAAATGCTGTATGCTGGGGGTGTGAATTACAAAGGTGCTTGATTTAAAATTAATGGTGCTTTAAAAAGTCAGTGAATGCATGGGAGCCCTGTATAATATAACAATCAAATATGTTAGACTAGAAAATGATGGTCGTCATTAAGAGGTCTTCTACTAGCATATGAATATTTACTCTATGGTGGTTTTAAACCTTTCTGCTTTTTTTTTTTTGTTTTGTGGTATATTGTTTTGATTGGGGTTTTTAGTGTTTTTTTATTTGGTTTTGGTGGTTTTTCTTGTGTTTTCTTTTTTTTTTTTGGTAGTTATTTTATGTGTTTTTTTGTTATTTGCTTTGTGCTTGTTTGGTTTTGTTTGTTTTTTTGTGTTCATTGGCTTCATTTTGTTTGAGTTTCGTTTGTTTTTCAATTGTGTGTTTTTTTTTTTTTGTTATTTGTTATGTTTGAGTTTTAGTTGTTTTTTGGTAATTATTTATGTATGTTTTGTTATTTGTTTTGGTTGTTTTTTTTGTGTGTGTTCATTGGCTTCATTTTGTTTGAGTTTCGTTGGCTTTTTATTTGTTTGTTTTTTTTTGGTAGGTTTTTTGTGTTATTTGTTGTGTTTGAGTTTTGGTAGTTTTTCATTTGTGTTTTTTGGTAGTTATTTTTGGGTTTTTGTTTAAGTTTTGTTTTTAATTTTTGTGTTTTTTTTTAGGTTTGGCTTGTTTTTTTTGGTTTTTGTTTCTTGTGTTTTTTGTTTTTGGAAGTTATATTTGTCTGTGTTTGTTTGTTTGTTTGTTTGTTTGTTTGTTTTGTTAGTTTTTTCTTGTTCATTTAGTTATTTTGTTTGTTTGTTTATTGGCTTGGTGTTGTGTTTGAGTTATGGTTGTTTTTCAGCTGTTTTTTTTTTAGTTTTTGGTTTGTGTTTTTAATTTGGTGGTTTTGGTGTGTTTTTGTTAATTGTTTTGTGATGGTTTGGTTTTGGTTGGTGTGTGTTTTTGTTTCGTTTGTTGGATTTTTAGTTTTGCTTGTTTTTGTTTGTTTGTTTGTTTTTTGTGTGTGTTTGTTTGCTTTGTGTGTGTTTGTTTGGTTTTGATTGTTTTATTTTGTCTTTCTTTAGTTTTGTTTTAAAACAATGGTTCAAGTCTGTTTCTGTTTGATC
The DNA here is from genome assembly GCF_052040795.2 of Danio rerio. Taxonomy (NCBI): domain Eukaryota; kingdom Metazoa; phylum Chordata; class Actinopteri; order Cypriniformes; family Danionidae; genus Danio; species Danio rerio. The sequence goes on from NC_141045.1 coordinate 39,255,575, forward strand.
GATTATTTCTGTTTTTAAATTAGCTCAGATTTGTCTTCCATTTTTAATAGTATTTTTACTTTCGAAATTAGCATCATCACCTAATTATTAATCAGTATGTTTATATGTGTAACATTTATTTCTGAATCCCTGTTGTTGTTTTGGATGAGCAGGTGGAGAAGCTGTTGAGAGCCGTGGCTGACAGAGATGTGGAGATGGTGAGCTCATACACTTGTTTTAATGTTAACATTTGCGCAGAGAAATGCATTATTGTGTGTGTTTCAGGTGCGTTATCTCCTGGAGTGGCTCGATGAGGATCCAGATGAAGAGGAGTCTGCAGTGCCAGTCAAGACGGAGCTCTGCCATCCGCTGTGCCAGTGTGCCAACTGCGAACCCACACAGAAGGTGGAGTACAGAGCATTTAACATTACCTTTACTGCTAATTAATGATTATAAATGTATAATTCATCCACAAATGCACTAATACTTTTACACATAGTCTGCATGAGTGTGTTCAGTATGTTGATGTAATTTCAACTGAATCTGAATATGGAGTAGGGGGCGGTGCTTTCTTTTGCACATCATTCCCTCATTGCACACTAACAGTAAGAGGGGCGTGGCTAAGAATATTGTGGTTAAATGTGTGCAGAAGGCAGCTCATCTTCATCCAGACAGTGTGGGTGTGAACAGCAGCAGTGTTGACGGCTTCACGCCGCTGCATGTGGCGGCGCTGCATGGACACACACCTCTCATCTCTCTGTTCACACGCCACGGCGCAAACCTGAACGCTCGCAACAACCACAGCGCCACCCCACTGCACCTGGCCTGCCAGAACAACCACACAGAGGTCATGCAGACACTGAACATTACACTGGTATCCATGTGTGTGTGTGTGTGTTTGTGCATATGTGTGTGTGTGTTGCTAGCGTGTGTCTGTTTGTTTTGTGAGTGAATGTGTGTGTGCAATTGTTTGTATATTTTTGAGTGTGTATGTTTGTGCGTGTGTGTGTGTGTGTGTGCATGTGTCTGTGTTTTTTTGTTTGTGTGTGCATGCTTTCGTGTTTGTGCATGTTTATTTTTTTTGTGCGCGTGTGTGTGTGTGTGTGTGTGTGTGTGTGTGTGTGTGTTTGTGCATGCATGCATGTGTGTGTGCTTGCTTGTTTGAGTGTGTCTTTTTATGTGTGTGTGTGTGTGTGTGTGTGTGTGTGTGTGTGTGTGTGTGTGTGTTTGTGCATCTCCATTTTTTTTATGAGTGTGTGTGTGTTTGTTTGTGTGTGCATACATTTTTGTGCATGTTTATTTTTTATTTGTGCACGTGTGTGTTTCTTTGTGCATGCATGTGCGTGTGCTTGCATGTTTGAGTGTGTCTTTTTATGTGTGCGTGCGTGCGTGTGTGTGTGTGAATATGTATGTATGCGAGTGTGTGTGTTTGTGCATCTCCATTTTTTTATGTGTGTGTGTGTGTGTGTGTGTATGCATATGCATGTTTTTTATTTGTGTGTGCATGAATGCGTGTGTGCATTTGTTTGTGCATCTGTGTGTGCGCATGTGACCGTGTGTGTGCTTGTGCATTCTGGTATTTATCACATTACAGGGACCCAATGTCCCCTGAAGTATAGCAATACCAGTTTTTGACCTTTTGACATTGTGTTTAGGGTTAGGGTATGCACATACAAAACAGACACACACACATGCAAGCACATGCACACAGAAATGCACAAACAAACACACACGTAAATACATACACATTCCTGTACACACACAAACAAGCAAACAATATACAGTCTATAGTAGAAATTAGATATGGGGAGAGCCTATAAAACATGAAAACACAACAAGTTGTGTGTGTGTGTGTGTGTGTGTGTGTGTGTGTGTGTGTGTGTGTGTGTGTGTGTGTTTACTGTAGGTGGTCTGTGCTCTCCTGGAGTGTAATGCCAAACTCAATAAGAAGGATCATTATGGGAACACACCGCTCATTCAGGCCTGTCTGAAGGGGAATCTGGAGATCGCCGGCGTCCTGCTGGAGGTAATCTGCTGGTTGTGTTTATATAGCTGGATACCATTTATTACTCCTTTTCATCCATCCATCTATATAACATCTATCCATTCGTCCATCTGTCTGTTCATTTATCTATTTACCATCTAGCTATCCTTTTGTCTATCTATCTATCGATCTATCTATCCATCCATGTCTGTCCATTTATCCATTCATCCATCTGTCCATTCATCCATTTATTCATCCGTCCGTCTATCTATCTATCTATCTATCTATCTATCTATCTATCTATCTATCTATCTATCTATCTATCTATCTATCTATCTATCTATCTATCTATCTATCTATCTATCTATCTATCCATCCATCCATCCATCTATATATCTATCTATATAGCTATCCTTATATCCATCCATCCATCCCTGTCCTTTTATCTGTCTGTCCGTCCGTCCTCGTTTACCCATTCATCCATCTGTCCATCCATTCGTTTATACATCTTATCCATCCATCCATTTATTCATCCATGTCTGTCCATTTATCCATCCATCTAGCTATCTATCTATCTGTCTGTCTGTCTATCCATTCATCCACCAGCTATCTGTTTGTTCATTTATCCATCCATTCCATCTATATATCATCCAATCGTCTATCTGTCTATCCATCCATTCATTCATCCATTCATTCATCCCTCCATCTATTTAACATCTGTCCATCCATCTATCAATATATCATCTATCTATCCTTTATTCATCTATGCATCCATCCATCTTTATATCATCTATTCTTCTTTTTGTCGGTCCATTTATCAATTCATCCATCTATATAACATTTATCCATTCATCCATCTCCATCCATCCATGTCGGCTTTCAAAGTCTACATCAGAGTTAGCCTATACTGCACATCCAGTGTGCGCTTCTCCGTCCTATTACAAAGTGTGTGTTAGTTTGCCGATTTTGCCGTGTAACAGTGTGTTTTGTGTCCGTCAGAGCGGTGCGCTGGTAAATCTGGCCAATAACCACGGGAACACGGGTCTGCATGAGGCTGTGAGAGGAGCAAACGTGCCGCTGGTGGAGCTGCTGCTGCACAGAGGAGCTTCAGTTCACATCCGCAACAACAGACAGAGAACAGCGCTGGACTGCGCACACGAGGCCGCCGCCAAGGTCAGAGTGCACTATACACTATCCACTGCTGCTATATACTGTTGAAGTCAGAATTATTCGCCGTCCTGTGAATTTTGTTATTTAAATATTTCCCAAAAGATGTTGTGAATTTATTTATTTTTTTATTTATTTTTTTCTCCCCCCACAGTATTTCCTATAATATTTTTTCTTCTGGAAAAAGTCTTTGTTTTATTTCGACTAGAATAAAAGCAGTTTTTTATTTTTTTAGAAGCATTTTAAGGTAAATATTATTAGCCCCCTTAAGCAATATTTGATATGAATATATGATTGTCTACAAAACAAGCCCGTTATACAACGACTTGCCTACTTTAACCTACTTTAGCCTTTAAGGGTGCTTTCACACTTGGTTCAATTGCCTGGACCATACCCAAGTTCACTTCCGTTACTTAGTCTGATTGCATTCATACCAGAAGTGAACCAGACCAGAGTTTGTGCGAAGTTCAGAAGACACATTCACACTAGCTAAACGTACCGTACTCTGACGTCAAACGAACCTGGGTGTGGACCCTAAGCTGAATACTCGTGTCGTGACCTGTTGAAGAATGGCTAGTCTAATATTATGTGCTGTCAGCATGGCAAGAAAAGAAATCAGTTATTAGAAATGAGTTATTAAAACTATATATTATGATTAGAAATGTGTTGGGAAAAAAAATCTCCGTTAAACGGAAATGGAGGGGAAAAATACAGGTGATAATTCAGACTTTAACTGCATGTATTAAAATGATAAAGTCTTCATTTTAAATGTTCTTTTCTATTTATCATGATATGAGCCTAATGAATAAAATAATAATAAGGGGGGGGCACAGTGGCTCAGTGGTTAGCACTGTCGCCTCACAGCAAGAAGATCACTGGTTCAAGTCCTGACTGGGTCAGTTGGTGTTTCTGTGTGGAGTTTGCATGTTCTCCCCGTTTTGATGTGGGTTTCCTCCGGGTGCTCTGCTTTCCCCCACAGCCCAAACACATTCAGTTGGATGAACTACATTGGCCGTAGTGTATAAGTGAGTGTGTGTGAATGTAAGTGTGCATGGGTGTTTACCAATACTGGGTTGCAGCTAGAAGGGCATCCGCTGGTTAAAACATATGCTGGAATAGTTGATGGTTCATTCCGACATGATATTCAGGATATCAGAAACGTATACAAATAAGGACAAACTAAACCCTTGGGTTAAAGTTTCATTTAAATTATTTATTAATTTAAAAATTAATTGACTTTTTTTAACCAAAGGAACAACATCCGAGATTTTTTTTTAAGAATATAATTAATAAAAAAAAGAAAACATTACTGTAAATATGTTATTGGAAGTCTGGAGTCATATAGATCACAAAATTAACTTAAAAGTTAACCTTATCTGTAATAACATTTTGTAAAACTGTTTTGGAACAATAACCGTACAAGTATACCTGAATTTAAATTAAATTAAAATTTAAAATTTTTATTTTATTTTTTATTTTTTAAATTGAAAGCTAGTGTGTAAATTGAGAGCACACCCAAAACACTTGAAACACTGAACACTAGATAAATTAAAAAGAAATTAAATCTCTTAAAACCTGCTTTTAATATAAACTCCACATCTTTGATCTGAGGTGACGCAGTGGCGCAGTAGGTAGTGCTGTCGCCTCACAGTAACAGGTGAATTGGGTAGGCTAAATTGTCCGTAGTGTATAAGTGTGTGTGTGGATGCTTCCCAGAAATGGGTTGCAACTGGTAGGGCATCTGCTGCATAAAAACGTGCTGGATAAGTTGGCGGTTCATTCCGCTGTGGCGACCCCGGATTAATAAAGGGACTAAGCTGACAAGAAAATGATTGAATGAATGAATTTTTGATCTGTTCTTCCGCTTCAGAACTCAGAGATTTTGAGACTCCTTCAGAAAGCATATGATGAAGCCCAGACGCAAAGGGCCAGAGCACCAGAGGGCATCATGGGTAAGGACTAGACAACTATTAATGTTGTTCAAATCACTATTATATAGTACAAACATAGAGTTAAATCTCAGGACACTGTTATTTCTTCAACAGCAAGAGTTAAACAGAGTCCTAACAATGGTGGACAGGATTTTGAGCACCACAAACAGAGGTACATTTACTGTCCAGTTCTATCTTTATTACACAACATTCTGAAATACCCCTGCTGTGTATGTATGTATGTATGTATGTATGTATGTATGTATGTATGTATGTATGTATGTATGTGTGTGTGTGTGTGTGTGTGTATATATATATATATATATATAGTCAAATGTGTTTTGCTTCTGTGATGTTAAGCTGTATTTTCAATAGCATTTCTGATTATTATGAATGTTTAAATCTATATATTTTAAGACCCTTTGTTGAATAAAATGTAATGTTGTTTGAAAGTGTTGTTCTGTATCTGTTACAAGGAGTCTGAAGAGAACAGACAGAGCGGCAGCTACAACAGCAGCAGCACAACAGGTATTATTATTATTATTATTATTATTATTATTATTAATCAGATTTATTTCCAGAGTATTTTGAATAAACTATGATTTTGGTTTATTTGGAATTTTTCAGCTGTGAAAAAATTCACAGAATTAACTAATTAGTTGAGTAATTTATGATGTACTACCACACAAACGTGCTTTAGGTTTAACAGGATTGTCATATTTATCCATTTAAAATTTTCATCTCGTAATTGTACAAACACACATACATTCCCTGTGCCACCTCTGCAGAGCTTCTGTGTCATTTCTTATTATTCTAGTTGCATTATTTTGTTTTATTTATAAAATATAAGATCATATAAAATATGCCACATCTCCCAGGCAGTAGACGTGGATCTTTCTGATGAATTTGTATTTAATGAACTGAAATTATTTGCAGAGGGCTAGACTGATTTTGGTCATTGTTTGCTTTGTTCAGAAACGCTAAAAAATACTTAATGTTGTTTTGTTTGATTTATTTGTTTCAATGTTTCTTAGTTTGATTTGTTTTGTTGCAATGTTGCATTTTCCTAGTTTGGTTTGCGTTATTTGTTACAATGTTCCATTTTTGTGAGGGTTTACTTAGCTTTTTTGTTACAATGTTTCTTGGTTTGGATTGTTTTGTTACAATGTTCCATTTTCTTGATTGGTTTGCATTATTTGTTACAATGTTTCTTGGTGTGGTTCATTTTTTTACAATGTTGCGTTTTCCTGGTTCATTTGCGTTTGTACAATGTTGCGTTTTCCTGGTCTGATTTGCGTTACTTGTTGACACGTTACATTTTCTTGGTTTGTATTGTTATAATGTTCCATTTTTGTGTAATTGTTACATTGTTCTATTTATCTTTTTGGTTTGGTTTGCTTTATTTGTTACAACATCTCTTGATTTGGTTCATTTTGTTATGTTACTTTTTTTGGTTTGGTTTGCGTTACTTGTTACAATGTTCCATTTTCGTCTTGGTTTAGTGTGCTTTTCTTGGTTTGGTTTGTTCTTTTTATCATGCTACATTTTTTGGTTTGGTTTGTGTTCTTGTTACAATGTTACATTTATTATTTGTTTTGCGTTACTTGTTACCATGTTACATTTTCTTGATTTAGTTTGTTTTGTTACCATGTTACATTTTCTTGGTTTAGTTTGTTTTGTTACAATGTGGCATTTTCTTGGTTTGGGTGTATATTGTTTGTTACAATGTTCCATTTTCTTGATTGGTTTGCATTATTTGTTAATGTTTCTTGGTGTGGTTAATTTTTTTACAATGTTGCCTTTTTCTGGTTTGATTTGCGTCTGTACAATGTTGCGTTTTCCTGGTTTGATTTGCGTTTTTACAATGTTGCGTTTTCCTGGTTTGATTTGCGTTTTCACAATGTTGCGTTTTCCTGGTTTGATTTGCGTTTTTACAATGTTGCGTTTTCCTGGTTTGATTTGCGTTTTCACAATGTTGCGTTTTCCTGGTTTGATTTGCGTTTTTACAATGTTGCGTTTTCCTGGTTTGATTTGCGTTTTCACAATGTTGCGTTTTCCTGGTTTGATTTGCGTTTTTACAATGTTGCGTTTTCCTGGTTTGATTTGCGTTTTCACAATGTTGCGTTTTCCTGGTTTGATTTGCGTTTTTACAATGTTGCGTTTTCCTGGTTTGATTTGCGTTTTCACAATGTTGCGTTTTCCTGGTTTGATTTGCGTTTTTACAATGTTGCGTTTTCCTGGTTTGATTTGCGTTTTTACAATGTTGCGTTTTCCTGGTTTGATTTGCGTTTTTACAATGTTGCGTTTTCCTGGTTTGATTTGCGTTTTCACAATGTTGCGTTTTCCTGGTTTGATTTGCGTTTTTACAATGTTGCGTTTTCCTGGTTTGATTTGCGTCTTAACAATGTTGCGTTTTCCTGGTTTGATTTGCGTTTTTACAATGTTGCGTTTTCCTGGTTTGATTTGCGTTTTCACAATGTTGCGTTTTCCTGGTTTGATTTGCGTCTTAACAATGTTGCGTTTTCCTGGTTTGATTTGCGTCTTAACAATGTTGCGTTTTCCTGGTTTGATTTGCGTTTTTACAATGTTGCGTTTTCCTGGTTTGATTTGCGTTTTCACAATGTTGCGTTTTCCTGGTTTGATTTGCGTTTTTACAATGTTGCGTTTTCCTGGTTTGATTTGCATTTTTACAATGTTGTGTTTTCCTGGTTTGATTTGCGTTTTTACAATGTTGCGTTTTCCTGGTTTGATTTGCGTCTTAACAATGTTGCGTTTTCCTGGTTTGATTTGCGTTTTTACAATGTTGCGTTTTCCTGGTTTGATTTGCGTTTTCACAATGTTGCGTTTTCCTGGTTTGATTTGCGTCTTAACAATGTTGCGTTTTCCTGGTTTGATTTGCGTTTTTACAATGTTGCGTTTTCCTGGTTTGATTTGCGTTTTCACAATGTTGCGTTTTCCTGGTTTGATTTGCGTCTTAACAATGTTGCGTTTTCCTGGTTTGATTTGCGTCTTAACAATGTTGCGTTTTCCTGGTTTGATTTGCGTTTTTACAATGTTGCGTTTTCCTGGTTTGATTTGCGTTTTCACAATGTTGCGTTTTCCTGGTTTGATTTGCGTTTTTACAATGTTGCGTTTTCCTGGTTTGATTTGCATTTTTACAATGTTGTGTTTTCCTGGTTTGATTTGCGTTTTTACAATGTTGCGTTTTCCTGGTTTGATTTGCGTCTTAACAATGTTGCGTTTTCCTGGTTTGATTTGCGTTTTTACAATGTTGCGTTTTCCTGGTTTGATTTGCGTTTTCACAATGTTGCGTTTTCCTGGTTTGATTTGCGTCTTAACAATGTTGCGTTTTCCTGGTTTGATTTGCGTCTTAACAATGTTGCGTTTTCCTGGTTTGATTTGCGTTTTTACAATGTTGCGTTTTCCTGGTTTGATTTGCGTTTTCACAATGTTGCGTTTTCCTGGTTTGATTTGCGTTTTTACAATGTTGCGTTTTCCTGGTTTGATTTGCATTTTTACAATGTTGTGTTTTCCTGGTTTGATTTGCGTTTTTACAATGTTGCGTTTTCCTGGTTTGATTTGCGTCTTAACAATGTTGCGTTTTCCTGGTTTGATTTGCGTTTTTACAATGTTGCGTTTTCCTGGTTTGATTTGCGTTTTTACAATGTTGCGTTTTCCTGGTTTGATTTGCGTTTTCACAATGTTGCGTTTTCCTGGTTTGATTTGCGTTTTCACAATGTTGCGTTTTCCTGGTTTGATTTGCGTTTTCACAATGTTGCGTTTTCCTGGTTTGATTTGCGTTTTCACAATGTTGCGTTTTCCTGGTTTGATTTGCGTTTTTACAATGTTGCGTTTTCCTGGTTTGATTTGCGTTTTCACAATGTTGCGTTTTCCTGGTTTGATTTGCGTTTTCACAATGTTGCGTTTTCCTGGTTTGATTTGCGTCTTCACAATGTTGCGTTTTCCTGGTTTGATTTTGCGTTTTTACAATGTTATTTTTCTGGTTTGATTTGCGTTTTTACAATGTTGCGTTTTCTTGGTTTGGTTTGCGTTCTTGCTACCATGTCACATTTTTCTTGGTTTAGTTTGTATTGTAACAATGTTCCATTTTTGTCTTGGATTGGTTTGCTTTCTTTGTTGCAATGTTTTTTTTTTATTTGGATCGTTTTGTTACAATGTTACGTTTTCTTGGATTGGTTTGCGTTACTTGTTACAATATTTTGTTTTGTTTTCATTACTTGTTACAATGCTTCATTTTTGTCTTGGATTTTTTTGTTTTTGTTTAATTTGTCACAATGTTTCTTGCTTCATTTTTCACATTGTTACATTTATCTTTTTAGTTTGCTTTGTTACAACGTCTCTTTGTTGAATTTTTTCAAAATGTTATATTGTCCTGGTTTGGTTTGCGTTACTTGTTACAATGTTCCATTTTTGTGAGGGTTTACTTAGCTTTTTTGTTATAATGTTTCTTGGTGTGGATTGTTGTGTTTTCTTGGTTTAATTTGCGTTATTTGTTACAATGTTGCATTTTCTTGGTTTGGTTTGTATTTTTACAATGTTCCTTTTTTGTCTTGGATTGGTTTGCTTTATTTTCATACAATGTTTTTTGGCTTGGATCGTTTGTTACAATTTTACAATTTCTTTGTTTGGTTTGCGTTACTTGTAGCATTTTTGTCTTGGTTTCTTTCGCTTCAATTTTTACAACGTTTCTTGCTTTATTTTGTTTCATTGTTACCTTTTCTTGCTTTGCTTTGCTTTTTGTTACGATGTTCCTTGGTTTGGTTCGTTTTGTTACTATTGCTAAATTTTCTTGCTTTGGTTTGCGTTAGTTAATACAGTGTTGCATTTCTGCCTTGCTTTGGTTCACTTTAATTTGTTACAATGTTTCTTGCTTTGTTTTGTTACTTTGTAACATTTTCTTTTCGCATTGGTTCGCTTTCACAAATCTACATTTGAAGCATTTCTACACTTATTATCATATAAAGCTATAACTCAACAATGCATATGTTTTTACTGCACATTGCAATATTTTTTTTTTAAATGGATCTCAGCTTCACTTTTTCCAACTATGAAATCTTCAAATGCACATAAAAACACTCAAAGCTATCTTCTGCTAACATGACCTGTTGGTGTCAGACTGCAGGGAGCGACAGACGGAGACTGACCCGAGGAGAAACACTGGACATCAGTGATCCACAGCCTCCGAGCAGACCCCTGACCCGCAGCCACACCATCAGCCAAGACCTGAGTTCCAGCGTTCAGCCCGAAGAGCAGATCAACGGTGGAAAACGGGAGGATGAAGAAGATCCGTCCGGAGCTGAAGCAGATCCTCCAGACACTGAGATGGACAGCGTGGTGTTGTGAAGAGAAATAAACCCACCATCACCTGAGCTGAACATGCAAGACTCCTGATTCTTTAAGAGGTGATTCACCGAGTGTTTTAACGGTTTTAAGGATCTGTGTGTTGTGTGAAGATGATGTTGCTTGCTTAATTTCGCTTCAAAACGATGACCAGAAATCGGTAAGTGTATGAAATATGCAGGTAATCTGACAGAAACGGCATGCAGAGGAGTTTTGTCTTCACTTTTAACATGTGGGATAAAGGGAGACGTTCAGAATATACACAGAAGAATGTGATTATCTGCCACATTTACTTTTATTTTTCTATCAGAATGTCACTTTATAAAAAGGGATTGTCAAGGTGAGGATGTAGCGAGGGGGTTGTGTTGCTTTTTGTGGTTCATTTGTACACTCACCGAATATTAATATAGATAATAGTGAAATATATTTCCTTATTTCCTCCTCTTATGAGCATCTACCCATGTTCTTCCCTGTTTTAGTTAATTCCACAGTATTAATTCATTTCTCAGCTCCTTACACGTTTAAAACACTGACGCATCACTTTAAATCACAGTGCAGATCATTTACAGTGTGTTTTTTGGATTATTTTTATTTATGATGATCTTTTTTTGGTTTGCATCTCGGGGTGAAATGCTGCGTTGTTTTGCAGTGAATGTGCCGGGGGTCTGCGGGGGGCTGCGATAGAGACAGCTCTGTTTCAATCACGCACTTTATTCCAGGTTTCTGTGCAAGTTTGCTTTTAGAGTCGAGCTCTAAACTGATTAAAGCTGAACAACAACAGTCTGAGGAGTGTGTGGAGATGTGTTTCTACTGGTGTGTGTGTATTAGAGAGAGAGAAAGTGTGTGTGTGTGTGTGTGTGTGTGTGTGTGTGTGAGAGAGAGAGAGAGAGAGACAGAAAGCATGTCTCTAACAGAGTGTGTGTTTGAAAGAAAAAGGGTGTGTGTCTGAGAATGTGAAATGTGTGTGAGAGAGTTTGACAGTGAATTTGAGAGAGAAAGTGTGTGTGTCTGAGAATGTGAAATGTGTGTGAGTGTATTTGAGAGAGAGAGAGAAAGTGTGTGTCTGAGTTTGTGAGAGGGTGTGTGGACAAAAAGTGTGTTTGAAAGAAAATGTGTGTCAAAGTGTGTATGTCAGAGAAAGTGTGTGAGAGAGAATGCGTGTTTGTAAAACAAAGTGTGTGTCTGTAAAAATGTGTAATGTCAAAGAAAGTGTTCGTTTGTTAGAGAAAGTGTGTCTGTAAGAGTGAGAGAAGTGTGTGAGTGTGTGTTGGAAACCGAAAATGTGAGAGAAAGAAAGTGTGTGTGAGAGAGACAGAAAAGTGTGTGTGTGTGTGTGTGTGTGTGTGTGTGTGTGTGTGTGAGCAGTGTTTGAGTGATGCAGGACAGTAATTTGTGGATCTTCATATATTCTGATGATGTAATAAAGCACACACAGGTCTGAGATCAGCTGTGCTGGACTATCAGAGTTCATGAAGGAGAGATTCTGTTTGTATGATCGACTTTCGGTTTCTGCTGTAACGCTAAAGTTAATCTGCCTCATTTCATTTGTGCCAAAATAATTGAATAAAACCATAAAATAAGTCAAAGTGTTGTGCTGAAATCTATTGATTATATAAACAACACAGATTTATTATTATTATTATTATTATTATTATTATTATTATTACAATATCATTATGTTGTTATTATTATTATTATTATTGTATTAATATTTTACTATTAGTATAAGTAATATATATTATTATTATTTTTATTGCATTATTATTATTATTATTATTATTATTGCATGTTAATATTATTATTATTATTATTATTATTGTTATATTATACCATTATTATTGTATTATATTATTATTATTAATATTATTATTAAATATTATTATTATTTTTATAATTACATTATCATTATTGTTATATTATTGTTTTATTATAATTATGATTATATCGTTATTATATTTTATTTTTATTGCCGTTATGATTATTTTATTATTATAATATTATTATTATTATTATTATTATTAAATTAACATTATTGTTAATTGATATTATTAATTGATATTATTGTTATTTATATCTTATTGTTATTATATTAAAATTCTTATTCATATTATCATTATTTAGATTATTATATTATTTTAATGTTATCATTATTATTATTTATATTATTATTATTATTATTATTATTATTATTATTATATTAAAATTCTTATTCATATTATTATTTAGATTATTATATTATTTTAATATTATTATTATTTAATTCATCTTATTTTAGCTTAGTCCATTATTTGTCAGGGGTCACCACAGTGGAATGACCTCCCTGCTATTTGTTTTAGTCTCACTGATGCTGGTAAAGCGTTAATATAATTTATAATTTCAAGTATTTTAGCTTTTCGTTTCATTTTATTCCACTGTCTCAGGTTTATCACAAGAAACTCTTGATTGTTGATCAGTGCGTGAAGCGGACAGCAGAGGGCAGTGTTACACTGCAGCAGATCTAAAACACACACACACACACACACACACACCGCATTCAGTGTCATCTATTCACTGAAGAAAACGTAAATGGAAAAACTACTGTATTAAAACGTTTAAGCTATAAAATTAGCTTGATTAATAAACATATGTAGTGTTTTATATATATTGTAATCAAATATTGATCAAAATATGAATTAAAATGGCCTGACAATAATCATTCATTCATTCATTTTCCTACAGCTTAGTCCCTTTATTCATCAGGGGTCGCCACAGAGGAATGAACTATTCCAGCATATGTTTTACACAGCGGATGCCCTTCCAGCTGCAACCCAGAACTGGGAAACACCCATACACACACTCATACAGGAGGAAACCCACACCAACACGGGGAGAACATGCAAACTCCACACAGAATTATAAATGAGGATCTGTTTAAGTCTGATTTATTTATAAATGTAAAAAGCTAAACGGTTTAACTTTATTTGTATAAAATAAACATCACGGCAGGATAAATGTTTTGCAAAGTAACAAACTTAATTTAAATTTGTAAAAATTAATTTATTAAAAAATAAATGTCAAATAAATAAATAAACTAAAAAAACAATAGAGCAGGCCTGCATTATTTTATTCTATTAAATAGATTTAAATTTGTGTGTGTGTGTGTGTGTGTGTGTGTGTGTGTGTGTGTGTGTGTGTGTGTGTGTGTGTGTGTGTGTGTGTGTGTGTGTGTGGCAGTAGTAGTAGAGTTGAGTGTATTGTGTGTGTGAATGAGGGAAATGAACATGCAGAGGAAGCGACAGCAGCAGCTCAATGATTCTCCGTCACATCAACACAATATCGACATCTGCTGCACAACATGATGGACACACTATAGATCCAGCCTTCATTACAGCACTGCCCTCAGCATACACAACACAACTACACAAGTCAAGTCATTTCGCTACGTGTTCACTGTTTTACAGTGGAACAACACAACAACACACACCAATAAAACAACCACATACAGCGCAACACAAGTCGTCAATGAGCTTCATTGTCATTTTGCTACATGCATTCATTCATTGTCTTACAGTGAAACAACACAACCCCGATACAACAACACAATACAACACCGCACAACAAAACTAAATACAACACAATTAAATAAAACTTTACAACACAACCCAATACAAAACAACAAAACTAAATACAACACAACCCAATACAAACAAACACAACTAAATACAACACAACCCAATACAAAACAGCACAACTAAATACAACACAACCCAACACAAATAAAGACAACCCAATACAAAAAACACAGCTAAATACAAAACTACCCAATACAAAAACACAACCCAATTTAAACAACACAACTAAATACAACACAACCCAATACAAACAAACACAACTAAATACAACAAGACAACCTAATACAAAACAACACAACTAAATACAACACAACCCAATACAAAACAACACAACTAAATACAACACAACCCAATACAAAACAACACAACTAAATACAAAACAACACAACTAAATACAACACAACCCAATACAAAACAACACAACTAAATACAAAACAACACAACTAAATACAACACAACCCAATACAAAACAACACAACCCAATACAAAACAACACAACTAAATACAACACAACCCAATACAAACAAACACAACTAAATACAACACAACCCAATACAAACAAACACAACTAAATACAACACAACCCAATACAAACAAACACAACTAAATACAACAAGACAACATAATAAAAAACAACACAACTAAATACAACACAACCCAATACAAAACAACACAACAAAATACAACACAACTAAATACAAAACAACACAACTAAATACAACACAACCCAATACAATACAACACAATTAAATACAACACAACCCAATTCAAAACAACACAACTAAATACAACACAACCCAATACAAAACAACAACTAAATACAACACAATCCAGTACAAAACAACACAACTAAATACAAAACATCACAACTAAATACAACACAACCCAATTCAAAACAACACAACTAAATACAACACAACCCAATACAAAACAACAACTAAATACATCAAAACTAAATACAACAACACAACCCAATACAACACAACAAAATACAACACAACCCAGTACAAAACAACACAACTAAATACAACAACAAAACCCAACACAAAACAGCACAACTAAATACAACACAACCCAATACAAAACAACACAACTAAATACAACACAACCCAATACAAAACAACACAACTAAATACAACACAACCCAATTCAAAACAACACAACTAAATACAACACAACCCAATACAAAACAACACAACTAAATACAACACAACCCAATTCAAAACAACACAACTAAATACAACACAACCCAATACAAAACAACACAACTAAATACAACAACACAACCAATACAAAACAACACAAATACAACAACACAACCCAATACAAAACAACACAAATACAACAACACAACCCAATACAAAACACAACTAAATACAACAACACAACCCAATACAAAACAACACAACTAAATTAAACACAACCCAATACAAAATACAACTGAACACAAAAACACAACTCAATACAAAACAGCACAACTAAATACAGCAACACAATCCAATACACCATAACAAAGCTAAATACAACTTCAAAACACAACTAAATACAACACTACACAATTAAATATAACTTCGCAACACAACCCAATACAATACAACACAACACATCCCAATGAAGCACAATACAGTACACCAATTTTAATACAACACAACCCAACCAGTACAGCACAACAATAATAATAATTCATTCATACATTTTTCTTCAGCTTAGTCCCTTTATTAATCTGGGGTCACCACAGCGGAATGAACCACCAACTTATCCAGCATATGTTTTACATAGCGGATTCATCAATTCCCCTATAGCGCATGTGTTTAGACTGTGGAAGAAACGAAACACCCGGAGGAAACCCACGTCAACATGGGGAGAACATGCAAACTCCACGCAGTTACACCAACTGACCCAGCAGAGACTCGAAACAGCAACCTTCTTGCTGTGAGATCTCTGATCCACCGTGTCGCCCTAACAATACTAATAATATATATTTTTTTTTATTACTGTTGCTATTAGCAGTAGTTATATCATTATTTTATTTCATCTCTTATATCTACTTAATTTTTTATTTACATAATTTTGTTATTTATATTGCCTAATGATTTTTTTTGTAAATTATTTTAGTATTATTTTAAATTATAGTATTTTGATTCATCAAAAAATAAATAAGCGTGCAGAAACATCTAAAGTCCCATTTATTTTATTATTTATTTAATTAATTGAATTATTTATTTATTTTATTGGCTTTTTGAGTTATTTATTTATTTACTTTTATATTTATTTAAATAAAATATTTTATTTTATATTTATCTATTTATTTTATATTTATGTAATTAATATTATTGTATTGTATTATGTATTTATTTCATCTATTTATTTTACTTTGTTTTATTTGTTTTTTTATTTAGGTAATTAATTTAATAATATATATTTATTTATTTATTATTTTATTTTGTTTGTTTATTTATTTATTTATTATTTTATGTACTTAATTATTTTATTTATTCATTCATTTTATTTATTTTACTTTATTTTATTGGCTTTTTGTTCTATTTATTTATCTTTTTATTTCATTTATTTATTTATTTAATAATATTTACTATTTTAATACTAAATTTTTTATTTCGTTTATTTGTTAATTGTATTTTTTATTTATTGATTTAATTAATTAATTAATATTTAATATTATTTATTTTGTGTTTAATTCATTTTTTAAATGATTTCATTTGTTTCCTTTTATTATTTTTTTCTGTGACAAAAATAGTTTTGGTTTCAGGGAGCTATATAAAGCCTGTAGTTTGAATGGGAGCTGAACGGTCACGTCTAGAAATGTGTGTATAATAACACGTTACTCTACTGTTCATTAAGCTATAAGTGCATTAACTGGAGTCTGTGGATGACCTCTGGAAGATGATCCTGTATGATCATTGCTGATGTCGAGTCTCTGAGTGTGACGATCTGATCATTTCAGCTCTTAAATGTCAGCTTGGTCTCCGGCTTTAGGAAATCCAGCATACACACTTCAGCTGAGTCTCAGATCAGTTCATGATGAATGTAAATGTTTTCAGTTCAGTCACGGCCTGCGAGAGCTGCATTTAGACTTCATGCCTGCTTTACTAATAACACACACTTATTCTGATCCAGAGTCAGTCAGTGCTCAGCTCAGTCTGTCTGCTAATGCTGAGTCCTGACGACGTTTCAGCTTCTAACTTGCATATATGTGTGTGTGTGTGGTGCATATGTGTGTGTGTATTTATAGAGTGTGTGTGTGTGTGTGTGTGTGTGTGTGTGTGTGTGTGTGTGTGTATTTATAGTGGATAGTTGTAAGTGTGTGTGTATGTGTGCATGTACTTTGTGTGTGTGCGTGCATATGTGTGTGGGTATTTATAGAGTGTGTGTGTGTGTGTTTATAGTGGATATTTGTAAGTGTGTGTGTGTGTGCATGTACTGTGTGCGTGCATATGTGTGTGTGTGTGTGTGTGTATTTATAGAGTATGTGTGCATGTGTGTGTGTGTGTGTGTGTGTTCATAGTGGATATTTGTGTGTGTGTGTGTGTGTGTGTGTGTGTGTGTGTGCATACACATTTGTGTGCACATAGATGTGTGTTTACATGCATATACATTTGTGTGTGTATGTGTGCATAGACATGATTTTGTGTGTGAGCATATACATGTGTGTGTGCATAGATATATGTTTGCATGCATATACATTTGTGTGTGTGTGTGTGTGTGCATGCATTGTGTGTATGAGTGCATTTGTGTCCATGTGTGTGTATTTATAGTGGATATTTGTAAGTGTGTGTGTGCATGTACAGTGGATATTTGTACTGTGTGTGTGTTTGTTTGTATATTTTTGATTGTGTGTGTGTGTGTGTGTGCGTGCGTGCAAGCATATACATTTGTGTGTGCATATATCTGTGTTTGCATGCATATACATTTGCGTGCGTGTGTTTGTGTGCGCATGTGTGTTGGTGTATGTGTTCATATATATTTGTGTGTGTGTGTGTGTGTGTGTGTGTGTGTGTGTGTGTGTGTCTCTCCTGCCGCTGTGAGCATGTGCTCTGACAGTCATTGCCGGGGGGCGAGGCCTGCTCTGACAGCAGCAGAGACGCTCATTTGAGGGCGAGCCGTCAGAAATGTCACACACTCCGCCTGGGCTCCGACTCTCCCCCCCACACATACACACACACACACACACACAAGCGCGGCCCCTCACCACTGGCTGACGGACTGACGAAAGTTTTGTCGGACGCAGAGACAGAAAACTTTCCCTGACAAGGTGACAGTTGTTGATGCGTGCAGCTGTCCAGTCTGCAGCCGTCTCTGGAGAGCGCAGGGAGGGAGGGAGGGGCGCAGGAGAGGGTCCCTAATCACTAATTTAGTGCCAGCCATGGCATTCTGCCGGGGGGCACATACACAGGGATACAAGGCTGTGTACACACTTATGAGGGCGGACAGCACTGGATGAACCTCTGCAGATCGCCTTGTGTCTTTTAGTGTCAGGGTCGAATCAAAACAAACACTAACTTCCTGCGCTCGCTTCACACATCAGCCTGGGCCAGAAAACACACACCGCAGTTATGCTGTATACCGCTTACTTTCTGCTGCAAGACACAAAAAAGGAGAGGCTTAGAAGAATGTTCATGCTGCCCTGTTCTACGACACTGTAAAGAGTTGAATATGTGTGTAGTACTGGCATGTACAGAAACCACAGCATAGTTATGGAGAAGCTGAAAATCAACTGCAAACAACTTGCTTTCTGATTCAGAACACAAAAAGAAAAGGTTTTGAAGAATGTTTGTGCTGCCCTGTTTTACTACACAGTAAAAATGTAATGACAGAAAGTTTGGGGTTGGGTTGTGTGTCTTTGGCATGGTCAGAAAACATACCACAGTTATATTATCCGCTTACTTTCCGGTGCAGAGCACAAAAAATGAGAGGTTTAGAAGAATGTTTGTGCTGCCCTGTTCTTCTAAAAATGAATGACAAAAAGTTTGGGGTTGGCTTGTGTCATTGGCATGGTCAGAAAACACTACAGTTATGGAGAGCTGAAAATTCAACTGCATTTCTGCTGCGGAACACAAAAAAAAGAGATTTAGAAGAATGTTCATGCTGCTCTGTTCTTCTACACTGTAAGAAATTGATTGACAGTTTGGGGTTGGGTGGTGTGTCGTTGGCATGGTCAGAAAACACTACAGTTATAGAGAAGCTGAAAGTTCAACTGCATTCCACTTTCTGGTGCAGAACACAAAAAGGAAAGGTTTAGAAGAATGTTCCCGCTGCCCTGTTCTAATACACTGTAAAAAAAATAATTAAATGACAGTTTGGGGTGGGATAGGGTGTCGTTAGCATGGTCAAAAAAACAGACTACAGTTAGGGAGAAGCAGAAAATTCAACTGCATTTCTGATGCGGAACACATAAAAGGAGAGGTTTAGAAAAATGTTTGCGCTGCCCTGTTCTATGATATTGTAAAAATTGAATGAGTGTCTGACATTGGCTCGTTATAGAGATATTTCAACTGCATACAACCTGATACAGAACACAGAAAGGAGAGGTTTCAAAGAATGTTTGTGCTGCCCTGTTTTACTACACAGTAAAAATGTAATGACAGAAAGTTTGGGGTTGGGTTGTGTGTCTTCGGCATGGTCAGAAAACATACCACAGTTATTTTGTCCGCTTACTTTCCTGTGCAGAGCACAAAAAATAGAGGTTCAGAAGAATGTTTGAGCTGCCCTGTTCTTCTACACTGTAAAAAAAAAATTAATGACAAAAAGTTTGGGGTGGGGTCTGATTGTGTCATTGGCATGGTCAGAAAACACACTACAGTTAAGGAGAAGCTGAAAATTCAACTGCATTTCTGGTGCGGAACACACAAAAAGAGATTTAGAAGAATGTTCATGCTGCTCTGTTCTTCTACACTGTAAGAAATTGATTGACAGTTTGGGGTTGGGTGGTGTGTCGTTGGCATGGTCAGAAAACACTACAGTTATAGAGAAGCTGAAAGTTCAACTGCATTCCACTTTCTGGTGCAGAACACAAAAAGGAAAGGTTTAGAAGAATGTTCCCGCTGCCCTGTTCTAATACACTGTAAAAAAAATAATTAAATGACAGTTTGGGGTGGGATAGGGTGTCGTTAGCATGGTCAAAAAAACAGACTACAGTTAGGGAGAAGCAGAAAATTCAACTGCATTTCTGATGCGGAACGCATAAAAGGAGAGGTTTAGAAGAATGTTCCCGCTGCCCTGTTCTAATACACTGTAAAAAAAAAAAAAAAAAATGACAAAGTTTGGGGTGGGATAGGGTGTCGTTAACATGGTCAGAAAACACACTACAGTTATGGAGAAGCTGAAAATTCAACTGCATTTCTGGTGCGGAACACAAAAAAAGAGATTTAGAAGAATGTTCATGCTGCTCTGTTCTTCTACACTAAGAAATTGAATGACACAGTTTGGGGTTGGGTGGTGTGTCGTTGGCATGGTCAGAAAACGCAATACAGTTATGGAGAAGCTGATATTCATCTGCATACAGCTTACTTTCTGGTGCAGAAAAAAATTAAGGAGAGGTTTAGAAGAATGTGCACGCTACCCTGTTTGTCTACACTAAAAAAAAGTTGAATGACAAAAAGTTTGGGGTGGGGTAGGGTTTCGTTGGCTTGGTCAGAAAACACCACAGTTATAAAGAAGCTGGAAATTCAACTGCATTTCTGATGCGGAAAACAAAACCTGAGTTTTACAAGAATGTTCGCACTGCCCTGTTCTATAATACGGTAAAAAGTGGAATAAGTGGCATGAGAAGAAATCACACCATAGTTGTGGAGAAGCTTTAACTGCTGAAAATCAGCTGCACACGACTTGACACGGCTTTCTGATTCAGAACACAAAAAAGAGAGATTTTGAAGAATGTTCATGCTGCTGCGTTCTACTACACTGTAAAAAAACAATATTATACAAAGCCAGAAAAAAAACACTGCAGGTATGGCGAAGATAAAATTCAACTGCACATGTGCATATGACTTACTTTCCGGTGTGGAACACAAAAAGGAGAGGTTTAGAAGAATGTTCACGCTGCCCTGTTCTACTGCTAAATTGCAACAAAATTTAATGACAAAAGGTCAAGACTTTTTGGGGGGGGGCTGTGTAGCATCGAAAATTCAACGGTATACTGCTTTCTGTCTGGTGTAAAACAATACTAAAATGTCAATAAAAGACACTTTGTTAAACTGTAGTTCAACATAAAAAGTCACACCAACATGCAATTCACAACCGTGAATACGCGTGAATCACAAAATACGGAAACTGCTCATTAACATATTATTACAACGCACACACACACTTCACAGAATGAAGATGCATGGACAGGGCAAAGTGGACACACACACACACACACACACACACACACAGGTCCTGTGTGTGTGTGTGTGTGTGTGTGTGTGTGTGTGTTATGGACAGCATCTTTGCATTGTGTTTTCTCCGTTAATTGCTCCTGACCCTTTCTCTGCAGCTCGTGTGTGTGTGTGTGTGTGTGTGTGTGTGTGTGTGTGTGTGTGTGTGTGTGTGTGTGTGTGTGTGTGTGTGTGTGTGTGTGTGTGTGTGTGTGTGTGTGTGTGTGTGTGTGTGTGTGTGTGTGTGTGTGTGTGTGTGTGTGTGTGTGTGTGTGTGTGTGTGTGTGTGTGTGTGTGCGCAGATCAGCGCTGGCCTTATCTAATTTCATTAATGTGATCTCCTGTCCATTGGCTGACAGCTTAATGGTCATTATTTGTGGTTCCCTTCAAATAAAGCTCAGACTGTAAATTGCAGTCTGTGGCGATCGGGATCTAAGTGCCACCCCGCATTACTATATAATATCTATCCCTTTAATTAACTGAAAGCCACACTGACATTTATTGGATCGCAAGTTACTTGTTAATGGCAATAAATTGCGCGGAGGGAGGAAAAAATATCATTGCTTATTTTACATCAATAATTCGCGGACCTTTAGGTAATGATTATTCATTATTCTCGGCGGTGTTTGTTGAAGAGCTCTCCCTCACAATGCCGCGTATGCAAATGAGCCGTCAGTCGTTGTTCACTCATTAGTGTAATGGTAAAACTAATTCATACCACCTGTAAGGCTGATCGAAATATATGATTGCGAATAAATCTGTTAATTACTCTGGAGAAGCTTCTGGCGCTGGCAGCTCAGACAGGTACACCTGAATACAGTTATTATAATAGAGAGTTTAATTACTGTAATGCTGCACTGTTGTTATTGTGAGGTGTATATGTGGGAACTCAAATAGTGATTCGGTTTTATTATATAAAGGGGTTTATATACAGTAGTGTAATCATGAATAAAGTCACACAGACACTCACCGGCCACTTTATTAGGTACAGCTTACTTGTTCCGGGTTGGACATGCTTTTGATTTCAGACCTGCCTTTATCCTTTGTGATCGATTCAACAAGCTACTGGAAATATTCCTCAGAGATTTTGCTCCATGATAGCATCACGCAGCTCCTGCAGATTTGTTGGCTGCACATCCATGATGCCCGTTCCCCCACATCCTAAAGCTGCTCTATTGGATTGGGCTCTGGTGACTGTGGAGGCCATTTGAGTACAGTGCCTTTCTATCAGCTGGAACCAGTCTGGCCATTCTCCTCTGGCCTCAAGGATTTGCAACCCCAGAACTGCCGCTCACTGGATATTTCCTCTTTGTCGGAGCATTCTCTGTAAACCCTAGAGATGGTTGTGCGTGAAAATCCCAGTAGATCAGCAGTTTCTGAAATACTCAGAGCAGCCAGTCTGGCAGCATCAACCATGCCACATTCAAAGTCCCTTAAATCCCCTTTCTTCCTCATTCTGATGCTCGCTTTGACCTGCAGCAGATCGTCTTGACCATGTCTACATAACTAAATGCAGTGAGCTGCTGCCATGTGATTGGCTGATTAGAAATCTGCGTTAACAACCAGTTAGACAGGTGTACCTAATAAAGTGGCCGGTGAGTGTGTATATCTATATATTGAATAATTGAATAATAATGTCTAAACAGACATGAAAAATATTTCAAATGTTAGTTATTTATTTAATAATAAAATAAATGTAGTATTCTGCAGGTTCACATCCTGTGCTGGTATATTAAAATAAAAATATACTATAAAAAAACTAACTACTATTACAATACTAACTCTGCCCAAGTTTGCTCTAACCAAGCTCAAAACTGTCACGAAGAGCCTCAATCAGGGTCAAATGCTGGTTGAATTAAGGCATGAATATTGAAATTTAGTGCTAGTGAAGTCCTGGGATCGATCAGACGCTGGATGAATATACATTAATATTATCTATTGTTTGTAAATGTTCCAGTATAAGTTTAAAAAAATCTTTGTTAAACGGTAACAAAGCCGCCTATAAATGCAATCAGTTTACATTAATTATTTACTGATCCATTACTGCTTTGGCCTTTTTTTGTCAGTGATTTAACACCTTAAGACAGTGTCATACCGCCACCTACTGTACGGTTTAATTTGACATCATTTATTTTATTTAATTTATATATGTACATACTAAATACACACAATAAATGAATATAAACTTTTTTGGGATGTGATAAATCATGATTAATTGTTTCACAGTACTAAAAAAAAAATATTTTCAATGCATATTTGGCCTGTCATTGTTTTGGAGAAACTAAACGGTCACCTAAAAGCTTAATTTAAAGCAGGGCTTAATTTTTTTTTTTTTTTTTTTTATATGAAGAGCCAAAAAACAAACTTGACTGAGGGCCGATGCTAAATATATCAAGCGGTACAAAGTTTTCATATAATAATTCCACTCCAATAATTTCCTGGTTCATTTAAAATGATAACGCATATTAAGCTTATGAACAAATCCATTATATGATTTAACATTTAATAATAAGTCTATTGTAATAAAAACATGTCTAACATTGTGGATTTTAATGCAGAATACACTCGCTCAAGCTGCACCTGTTTTCATTCACAACATTTAATTGAAACGTTTAATTCAAGCTTGTTTTTTTGCATCTTAAAAATAAAACTAAGAAATGAAACGTTACGTTACATTAGAAATGACAATGTGAATCAAAACCATTAACCCCAACCCTCCCCAAAATTCTCCTTCTCTTCACTGATGCAATGATGGTCCAGATGAAAGTTAACAGGCCCAAACTTTGGCCCACCAGCCCTAGTTGGGGCATCTTTGGTTTAGAGCTGGGATTTTTATATATATATATATATATATATATATATATATATATATATATATATATATATATATATATATATATATATATATATATATATATATATATATATATATATATATATATATATATATATATATATATATATATATATATTCTTCTTTTTTTAAATATTTCCCAAATGATGTTTACCACAGCCAGGACATTTTTACAGTATGTCTAATAATATTTTTTTTTCTTCTGGAGAAAGTCTTGATTGTTTTATTTCGGCTAGAATAAAAGCAGTTTTAAATTTTTTAATAACTATTTTAAGGTCAATTATTAGCCCTTTTTAAGCTATACATTTTTGATAGTCTACAGAACAAACCATCGTTATATAATAACTTGCCTAATTACCCTAACCTGCCTAGTTAACCTAATTAACCAAGTGAAGTCAATGTATAGAAGTGTCTTGAAAAATATCTAGAGTAATATTATTGACTGTCATCATGGCAAAGAGAAAATAAATCAGTTATTAGAGGTGAGTTATTACAACTATTACGATTAGAAATGTGCTATAAAAAATCTAAACAGAACATTGGGGAAAAAATAAACAGGGGGGGGGGGGGGGGCTAATATTTCTGACTTCAACTGTATGTTGAAATGAAATGTAAATGCTACATAATAAATCAAATCAATTGCCTTCGGCTAAACTACAGTACAGTTTTGCTAATGGATTTTTTTGGCTATCATTGTTTTGAATAATCTAATGAGACCATAAACTTAAATGGTCGCCTAAATGTTTAATTATCATGATTGACTGGTCTTGGTTTAGAGCTAAATCGGAGGTGTTTATTTTATCTTCAAGCATCTCTCACACACACACACGCGCTCTCTTCTCTGTACACTACGCTGCCTCTGCTCCGCCAGCGATGCTCACGCGATGCCTCCTGAAGTCTCAGTCACTCAGTTGCCAGCAGCTTGCCAATTGTGTGAACATATTCGCTGTCAGAGCGGCTCTGGCTGTCTCTTTGGCTGCCGCGCTGGCGATCAGACCGCGATCTGACAGGCCTGCCACTCTGATGACTTCCTCAGGCCCCGGCACTGGTGGAAAAGAGCAGTCAGACGCGCCGCTGTCCCGTCCCGTCAGCCGCTGAGGATGATGCGGGACGAGGACAGCACCAGCCGGGGTCTCGACCTCAGGAGCCCCCGCAGCCACACGAGCGTCAGGGCCCATCAGCAGACGGATCCGTCCCGCTCTTATCCTGAGCAGACGGACTCTGATGTGAACACTCGCTGTCCGCTTCTGCTATCATCAATGACGCTCTGAGTAACAGCGTACAAAACTGACCTCGTCACCAGCGATGATGATGATGACAAAACACAGAGAGACACACAGGAGGAGGACGCAAGCATGAGGTTCACGAACTGTGCACAAACCTGCAAGACAAACTGAGGAATGTTAGGGAAATGTGCACACGTTTAGTTTTGTACCATTACCATTGACATGCTGCAGCTTAAAAACACATGCAAATAGAAAAAACACCTGCAAATCATCGTTGATTATGATGACAAAATAGTCAAAGACATGCCAGATCAGAAGAATGTTACAGAAATGTGCACGTGTTTATACCATTAAAACATCCCAGCAAGAAGTTTTGTTTTTTATAAGATGTCTAATAGATGTCTACACAGTCGTCTTGCTTAAACCAAAGGCTAAATTTGGGCTGTCGGTGAAAATAGAATAGGCCAAAACTAGACTAGTCATCAATTAAACACAAATGAATGACTGCACATATAAAGTCTGTCTGATCTGTCTATTTGACGTCTAGTTTTGGGTTATTCTTAGACATCTATTAGATATCTAATATATCCACATCACCCTGCAGCCCAAGACCGGTTACTCACTGAAGCTAAGCAGGGCTGAGCCTGGTCCCTACCTGGATGGGAGGCCACTAGGGAACACTAGGTTGCTGTTGGAAGTGGTGTTAGTGAGGCCAGCAGGGGGCGCTCAACCTGTGGTCTGTGTGAGTCCTAATGCCCCAGTAAAAGTGAAGGGGACACTACACTGTCAGTGGGCGTTGTCTTTCGGATGAGATGTTAAATCGAGGTCCTGACTCTCTGTGCTCATTAAAAATCCCATGGCACTTCTCGTAAAAGAGCAGGGGTGTAACCTCGATGTCCTGGCCAAAGTCCCTCTATCGGCCCTTACGATCATGGCCTCCCAATCATCCCCTTCCACCGAATTGGCTCTATCACCGTCTCTACACTCCACCAATAGCTGGTGTGTGGTGAAGCACTGGCGCCGTTGTCCTGTGGCTGCCGTCGCATCATCCATGTGGATGCTGCACACTGGTGGTGGTGTGAAGAGACCCCCCCCTCATGATTGTGAAGCACTTTGGGTGTATGGCCATACACAATAAATGCACTATATAAATACACATTACATTACATAGATTTTTACTGACCGCCCAAGTTTAGCCTTGTTTTAGCCAAGCTGTCTGCATTTAGATGTCTAATACAGTGTTTCTCAACTGGTGGATTTTGGGTCGCGGAAACATTTTCAGTGAGTGTGAGGTAAAAAAAACAACAACAACAAAAGTTTAATTTTTAACTTATTTTGCTTATACCAGACTTTTACTTTGAAATGCGCACGCGACAACCCTACCGTTTGAAATGTGAAATTTTATTTAATTATAGCAACAAATATGTTGAAGCGCAAGCATTACCCTGAATATGTAAAGTGTGGATTTACATATATTGAGGACAAAAAAGACTTAAAGTCTCATTGTGTCATATGTAGTGAGGTGCTCTAATAGCAGAGCATGAAACCTTCTAAATTAAAACAACATTTAGAAACCAGACAACATGTTTTATTAACAGTTCAGTTCATGGTTACTGAACCGTTATCCTAACCAATGTTTACAGTATTTGTCGTTTTTACTTTGTAATATTATGATTTATGTTATGATAAATAATATAATGATTTTTTTTCTTATGATTTATCTGTCACTACTTGTTTATGTTAACAAATAAATACAAATTAATTATAATTCCTAAAATTGTATTATAGTCCCTAAAAAATTGGGTTGCGGCTTGATGACCATGTACATAAAAATATGGGTCCCATGGCCAAACCAGTTGAGAATCCCTGGTCTAATAGACATCTATTAAACACAAAAGAGTTTGCTGGGTATGTTGCAACTTCAGAAAACAGATGCAAATCAGCGATGATGTTGATGGGGATGATGATGATGATGATGACAAAACACCAAAAGACATGCAAGAGGAGAACACAAACATGGGGTTCACTATCAGGGCACAAACCTGCAAGACAAACTGTTTGAGGAAAGTTGTGGAAATGTGCACACGTTTAGTTATGTACCATTAAAATATCCCAGCAAGCATTTTTTGTTTTTAAAAAGATGTCTAATAGACATCTAAAAGTTGTCTTGGTTAAAACAAGGATAAATTTGAGCTTTCAGTGAAAATAGAATAGGCCATATATATATATATATATATATATATATATATATATATATATATATATATATATATATATATATAATTACCATAATATTTTAAATGTGTTACACCTGATTTAATTAGATTTGTTTTAGCTGGTATATAATGTGTTTTTGTTTAGTACAGCATATTATTTGCAATAAATAATTAAACTGAACAGTTCAGCCTCTGATGTTTCATTGACAGTTTTATTAATCCCTAAGAAATGATTGACTTGGATTTAAGTTGCTTCGATTTAAAAATGAAAATAGTAAAAAAATAGCTTAGATGTAGCTAAGCTACTTTTGTTATGTAGCTTTTAGCTTAGCTTGCAACAATTCCCAGGGGGTAGCTTTTAGCGTAGTAATTTAGCTTCATTTTAAGTAGAGTAACTAATAGTTTAGCTCATTACATTTTTTAAGTAGCTTGCACAACACTGCTTATATATATGTATATATATATGTATATGTATGTATGTATATATATATATATATATATATATATATATATATATATATATATATATATATATATATATATATATATATATATATATATATATATAAAGGATAGTTCTTCATTTTTAAACAAACTATTTACTCCCACTCACTTTCATTTGGTTTATTTCCTTCTTTTATAGAGGCGTACGTACCTGAAATTAGGTTAAAATTGTATTTTATTTATTTTTTTAAATGAGGCAGGGAGCCTTTAACGCTGTTATCTGAACTTTTTGTTTGTTTATTTATTCGGATATTGACATCGCAGTGCGCTAGTAAGGTGATTGGTTTCTAATTGTGGTCAGCAGGTGCAAAATACCGCGAAAATACAGGAAGTGCTTTCTACGCACTTTTCACAGCATGGTCGCGTTTATCGGAGGATTTATCAACGTGGACAGCGGCGCAGAGGATGAGACGACAAGGAGAACTTTAACAAAGGAACATAGAATTATTTTTAAAGTAGAGTTTATCGTGAAATTGTCCAGAAAACTTGGCTTTTATTCGTTGTCGAGGGCTTTGTAAAACGAACGACTGCCAGAAAGACGCCGATCTGCTCTGCACTTCTTGCTCCTGGACCCGTGAGTAACTTACATTCTGATTCCTGTTTGTTGATATTTTTATTTATTTATTTATTTATTTAATGTTTGGCTCTTATAAAAGCCAGTTTACATTCACAGATTTCCTAATTATCAACATTTACACATAACAACGTTGAGTTCAGTAAAGCCACGTTTCCTGTTTTCCTTTTGTAATATTGCTCTAATTATCAGTTCATCTGCTATTCGTGCTTTTGAAATCGTTAAATTATTTTAAAAAATGCAGGTTTACAATTTAATATTATTATGTATGCTTATTAAAAAGGAGGGGGCTTCAAGTTCATTGTCACAAAAACATAAAATACATCAATTTTGACTTTTGTATTTACAAATAATTAAACAGAAAACTCTTGATTAATGTGAAAATCCATCCATCCAAACGTAAAAGTCTTACCATGAATATCTATCTTTCCAATAATGTATTTACAAACATAAGCAGTGCTGTTTTCAGGTCAGTGTTTGATGTGGAATGTGAGGTCAGAGGTCAGCTGTGTGCTTTAATGAATGCTTATTAACTGTGCTTTCCTGCTGGGTTATTTGACAATATTTGGGCTTTTAGTAGAGACTGACAGGATCAACTGCAGGTGTGTATGTGTGTGTGTTGGTACACTTCTGTATAATATAGCTTATTAGGAGCTGAAAATGTATACAACGATGCTCAGGTAGGCTAGTTTTATATTGGTTTATGTGTTAGATTTATTAATCTCTTTAAAAATGATTAGTTTGGATGTTTGTATGTAATCAGTATTACAGGACTAAATCTGTGAACCGGATTAAACTGTTCCCTGTTGTAAGTCTGCTTGTGTTTAACAGCTCGAGCTGTCTGTGTTCACTGTTTTCCTAACTTTTTGGGGACCAGTGTCCCCACAAGTACAGCAATACCAGTAAAGTTTTCTGTATTTGTGTGCAATGTGCATTCAGTGTGTGCGCACGCGTGTTCAGTATTTGTGTTAACCTCAGTTCAGTGTGAGTTCAATGTGTGTGAACGTTTAGTGTGTATGTTAATGTCCATTCAGTGTGTGTGCGTTAAAGTCTGTTCAATGTGTGTGTGTGTGAGTTCAGTGTGAATTCAGTGTGTGTGATGTGGAATGTGAGGTCAGAGGTCAGCCTGGTGCCCGTCTGAAGGCTGATTAACTCTGCTGGTTGGTTTGCCTCCTGTAGAGAGTGGCAGCGAGAGCCGCGTCACACACACACACACACACACACACACCACACTATACTGCTTTAATACTGTCAGTCTGAGTGTGTGCTGTTTATTTAATTAGATTTAGAGGAATTCCAGGAGTGTGTGAGTGTGTTGAGAGAGCTTCCTGCTGAGTGAACCCAGAGAACCACCGTCATCATGATAGTTATGAGAACTATATCAGCAGACAACTCATCCAACACATCTGATTCATATACACTCACCGGCCACTTTATTAGGTACTAGGTCCTTACTCAGGTAGGCTGTGGCGTTAACACCATACTCAATTGGTACTGATGGACCCAAAGTGTGCCAAGAAAATCTCCCCCTCACCATTACACCACCACCACCAGCCTGAACCGCTGATACAAGGCAGGATGATCCATGCTTTCATGTTGTTGAGGCCAAATTGTGAGCCGAGCATCCGAATGTGTCAGCAGAAATGGAGACTCATCAGAGCAGCAACATTTCTCCAATCTTCTATTGTCCAGTTTTGGTGAGTCTGTGTGAATTGTAGCCTCAGTTTCCTGTTCTTAGCTGACAGGAGCGGCACCCGGTGTGCTCTTCTGCTGCTGTAGCCCATCCGCCTCAAGGTTGGACGTGTTGTGTGTTCAGAGATGCTCTTCTGCAGAGCTCGGTTGCTTATTTGAGTTACTGTCGCCTTTCTATCAGCTGGAACCAGTCTGGCCATTCTCCTCTGGCCTCATCAACAAGGCATTTGCGCCCACAGAACTGCCGCTCGCTGGATATTTCCTCTTTGTCGGAGCATTCTCTTTAAACCCTAGAGATGGTTGTGCGTGAAAATCCCAGTAGATCAGCAGTTTCTGAAATACTCAGAGCAGCCCGTCTGGCAGCAACAACCATGCCACGTTCAAAGTCTCTTAAATCCCCTTTCTTCCCCATTCTGATGCTCCATTTGAACCGCAACAAATCGTCCTGACCATGTCTACATGCCGAAATGCAGTGAGTTGCTGCCATGTGATTGGCTGATTAAAAATATGTGATTTATAAACATTTACTATTAATACATATTAAATAAATAATTAAAATTAAATAAATGCTAATATTAAATATTAATATGAACTAATAATTGGGTGAGGCAGTGGTGCAGTAGGTACTAGTGCTGTTTCCTCACAGCAAGAAGGTTGCCAGTTCGAGCCTCGGCACAGTTGGCGTTTCTGTGTGGAGTTTGCATGTTCTCCCTGTGTTCACGTGGGTTTCCTCCGGGTGCTCCAGTTTCCCCCACAGTCCACAGACTGTGCGGTACAGGTGAATTGGGTAGGCTAAATTGTCCGTAGAGTATGAGTGTGTGTGTTTGAATGTGTGCTTGAATTTCCCAGAGATGGGTTGCGGCTGGAAGGGCATCCGCTGCGTAAAAACTTGCTGGATAAGTTGGCGGTTCATTCCACGGTGGCGACCCCGGATTAATAAAGAGACTAAGCCGACAAGAAAATAAATGAATGAACTAATAATTATTAAAATATTACTAATAATGCAAATTACACATTATTAGTAATATTTTAATATTTAATAATATTCCAATCATGTTAAGATTTTATTAAAAAGTTCAGTCTTATGCATTATTATAAATAATTAAAAATATAAGAGACTTGAGTGAAAATTCCTACTTATATTGGATTTATTAGAGTTATTAGCTTTGGGTAAAATATTAATATTTGTTTTGTTTTATAAAGAGCTGAAAGCATTTCTTCTATTCTAATTAAAAACATTTGCGTTTAGCTGACAGCTGCTGGTCAGTATATTAACAGAAGCCTTTATTTGTTGTGATATTAAATCAGGGTTATTTCAGCAAATATTGATTTCTTAACTCTTCTGAAGTTGAAACGTTGCTATTGCGTTGTCTAAACATGCATATAAACATCCCTGAAAACATGACCTTATATAAATAAATCATATCGCTCATTCATTCAATTTCTTTTCGGCTTATCAGGGTTCACCACAGCAGAATGAACTGCCAACTATTCCAGCACATGATTTACACAGTGGCTGCCCTTCCAGCTGGTACCTAAGATTGGGAAACACCCATACACACTCATTCACACACATATACATTATGGACAATTTAGCCTACCCAAATTACCCTATAGTGCATGTGTTTGGACTGTGGGGAAAACCGGAGCACCCGGAGGAAACCCACCCCAACACGAAGAGAACATGCAAACTCCACATAGAAATGCCAGCTGACCCAGCTGAGACTGGAACCAGCGACCTTCTTGCTGTGAGGCTACAGTGCTAACCACTGAGCCACTGCGCCGCCTTTATTATTATTATTATTGTTTTAAAGTAGACCGCGATCAGTGAGAGATTTGTGGATGTGCGCTTCACGTCTCTGCTCTCTGCTTTCTTGGATAAACAGCTTTGGCTGATCTCGTCAGCTAAAGGCGATCCTTGCCTGAAAATCAGCTTTGCGGCTTCGCTTGTTCCTCATAATCAAGCGTCATCTCTTACCCTCAGATAATATTTGCTTTGCCTTTTTCTTCACCAAATCTTATTAGCCATCTGGGATCCGTTTTTTTTTTTTTTACACCACAATCAATTTCAATGAGCGGAAATTAGATGAGAGCTTTATGTATTTGACAAATAGATAATTGGCCTTACTTAACCCTGACCTTAAAGTGCCACTTTGTCAGAGTATAATCTGCTCAGAATTATTGAAGCATTCAATTACCCAGATTAAATGACACAAGCCTGCAAACAGACAGCACGTCTCTCTCTCTCTCTCTCTCTCTCTCTCTTTCTCTCTCTCTCTCTCTCTCTCTCTCTCTTTAATTATCTGATGGTGTTTGTTGTGGAGATGTTTAATGGGACTTTGCTGTATTGTATGGATCAAGCCTCTAGTCTTAAACCCTATCAAACCACCCTGCTGTCTACTATTGAGGGCTCTGTGTAGGTTGTATTCTTGTGTGTTATGCTAATGATGTTTCTTTTGAATCACTACACATTTCAGAATAGTTCATCAATAGCGTATGAATATTATATGGGTCAAAGATGAGACTTTGCATTTTAGCAACCTCATGGAAATAAATGTATTTTAAAAAAGGCAAAATAAGGGTGAAATAATTTAATTTTAATCATTCACAGATTTTGTTTTAGTTTAAACTTTTGACTAACTAACTAACTAACCGACAAACCGACCGACCGACCGACCAAATAAATAATACATAAATAATACATAAATAAATAAATAAATAAATAAATAAAAATAATTCAATAAATAAATAAAAATAAATGAAAAACAAATAAAAAGATAAATAAATAAATACCAATAAATAAAAATATGTAAATATAAATTAATATAAATGAATGAATGAATAAATAAATAAATAAATAATAAATAAATAATAAAAAATAAATGATAAAAAATATAAAAATATATAAATAATACATAAATAAATAAATAAAAATAAATAAATGAATAAATAAAAATACATGAAAAACAAATAAATAAATGATAAATAAAATATAAAAAAATAAGTAAATGCATATATATATATATATATGTGTATGTATGTATATATGTATATATATGTATATAAGATACATAAATAATAAAAATGAATAAATAAATAGAATGATAATAATAATAAAATAAATTAATAAAAAATTAATGTAAATAAATAAAATTATATAAATAAATAAATAAATAAATAAATTAAAAATAAATACATAAATATGTATATATAAATTCTCTCTCTCTCTCTCTCATATACACACACACACACACACACACACACACACACACCACTCAGTGTATCCTGCTGATAAGTGGTGACGTGTGTGATGTGATGTGACAGATGGCCTCAGTGCGCTGCCGCTGTACGGAGCTGTCTCTAATCGATTAGCTCTAGTTAAGTGCACTCAGATGATTGTGTGGCGTCTTCATCTCGTTCTCCAGTCTCCACCTGTTAGTGCAGCAGCAAAACTATAACCTCAAATCATCAAACCTCAGCGCCACTTATTCTGTCTCTCTACAGCGCATGACATTCACTTCAATTACACCGTGTGAGTGTGTGTGTGTGTGTGTGTGTTTTGGGGCACAGCACTTTTTTTCCCGAGGATGCTGTTTGTAGGAGAAGGGGAAAAGAGACTTGGTTATGACCGGCTCCCAGGGGCGGTTATTATGGTCAGTACCTGTGGGCACGGCGGGCTTGTGTGTGGCACAGGCTGTGTGGCTCTCCAGGGCTCATTATTACAGTGTTACAGCCCCAGGAGGGGGATTCTCTTCTCCGGACTCTGGATGATCACCGATCCCTGCGGAAAAAAACACACAGCACCAAGTCCTTACACTTCCAGAAATCTGCTCATTCCCCATAATCCCCTCTGCTTTCCCACTCGGACAAAACGTATACTGCTTACTATAAAGGTAGCGTGTGCAGTTTTGTTCCCCCCCATGCATGTTTAAAATACTTTCTCCGATGACAGCTCAAAACTGCGGAGGAAGTATGCGCGAGGCATTTAAGTGTGTGTGTGTGTGTGTGTGTGTTTGTGTGCGTGTTTATTAGTATGCGTGAGCTATTTATAGACTGATTTTCCCCCAGTAGAGTAAACAGTAGGACTGTGTGTGCATGACGCTGTGTCTGAATAACTATTTTACAAGTTATTTCCATGATGACTCTGCTGTTAAATAATAATTTTAAAATTTTTGTAATAAATATTAAGTGCTAGGGCTGGACAATTAATCGACTTGATTAATTAAACACTTTACACTGAAAAAAAACAATGCTGGGTTCCACACTGTTCCTTCATGTTGTCCCAACTAGGATTGTCGCAATACTGGAATTCGGTACCAATCGAATGTTCTGTTGTTTTGTTGAGCAAGATGCTAATGGTCTAATCTGATTCAATGCTTTATGCTAAGCTAAAAGGTATAATTGTTGATTAAAACCACAGTTTAACTTTTATAGACTATTTCTCAGAAAAAAGCAGTGTTCTTTTTTTGTTGAGCAAGATGCTAATGGTCTAATCTGATTCAATGATGTATGCTAAGCTAAGCTAAAAAGTGTGATTATGGATTAAAAAATAGTAAAACTCACCAGTTTAACTTTAGGGGAGCTGTAAAATTAACCTGTTTCCTCAAAAAGGAATGTTCCTATTTTGTTAAGCAAGATGCTAATGGTCTAATCTGATTTAATGATTTATGCTAAGCTAAGCTAAAAGGTATGATTACAAATTAAAACATGGTAAAACCCAACAGTTTAACTCTAAGGGAGCTGTAGAATTAGACTAATTTCCAGAAAAAAAGCAGTGTGTTCCTTTTGTTAAGCAAGATGCTAATGTTCTAATCTGACTTAATGATTTATGCTAAGCTAAGCTAAAGGTATGATTACAAATGATAATATGGTAAAACCCAATAGTTTAACTCTGCTGTAAAATTGGCCCTTTTCCCAGAAAAAAGCAGTGTTCCTTTTGTGTTGAGCAAGATGCTAATGGTCTAATCTGATTCAATGATTTATGCTAAGCTAAGCTAAAAGGTATGATTCTGAATTAAAACATGGTAAAACCCAACAATATAACTCTTTGACAGCTGCAGATTTAGACTATTTTTTCCAGAAAATAGCAGTGTTCCTTTTGAGCAATATGCTAATGGTCTAATCTGATTCAC
Source organism: Danio rerio (assembly GCF_052040795.2). Classification (NCBI taxonomy): domain Eukaryota; kingdom Metazoa; phylum Chordata; class Actinopteri; order Cypriniformes; family Danionidae; genus Danio; species Danio rerio. The sequence goes on from NC_141045.1 coordinate 39,291,179, forward strand.
TGATTTATGCTAAGCTAAGCTAAAAAGTGTGCGTATGCATTCAAAAAATAGTAAAACTCATCAGTTTAACTCTAGAGGCACTGTTTAATCATTTCCCAGAAAAAAAGCAGTGTTTCTTTTTTTGATGAGCAAGATGCTAATGGTCTAATCTGATTCAATGATTTATGCTAAGCTAAAAGTTAAGATTATAAATTAAAACATGGTAAAACCCAACAGTTTAACTCTAGGGGAGCTGTATAATTAGAATATTTTTCAGAAAAAAAGCAGAGTGTTGCTTTTGTTGAGCAAGATGCTAATGGTCTAATCTGATTCAATGCTTAATGCTAAGCTAAGCTAAAAGATATCGATTATATATTCAAAAATGGTAAAACTCATCTGTTTAACTCTAGGGGAGCTCTCAAATTTCACCTATTTCCCAGAAAAAAAAGAAGTGTTCGGTTTTTTTTTTTTTTGTTTTGTTGAGCAAGATGCTAATGGTCTAATCTGATTCATTGCTTTATGCTAAGCTAAGCTAAAAGGTGCGAATTGACAAAAACGGGTAAAACCCAACTTCAGGAGAGCTGTAAAATTTGCCTATTTCCCCCCAAAAAGCAGAGTGTTCCTTTTTTTGTTGAGCAAGATGCTAGCGGTCTAATCTGATTCAATGATGTATGCTAAGCTAAGCTAAAAAAAGTATGATTATAAATTAAAAACAATTGTAAAACCCAACAGTTTACTGTAGGGGAGTTTGTAAAATTAGCCTATTTCCCAGAACAAAAGCAGAGTGTTCACTGAAATGAGTTTTCCAATGAAAGTAGAAGATGACAAAATAAGAACGCAAGTATTCCAGCACAAGAATTCACAAGGTTTTCTACGTATAAGGAAAGGAATGATCAATAAAGCGTTTCCCGCTGTATGAACGGGCATTAATAGGATTGAGCCACTCTTGAGACGAGCTCAATGAAACATGTGCATTAACGCTATATATTAGATATTTAGTGAACAGTGTGCATCTAGGCTTGAAACCGGTTAACCAGTTCATCTGTTCAAGCAGAATAATTAATCGGACATATTAAATTTTAATATCTTTTCACACCTTCTTTTTTATGAATTATCCAAACGGACCCTGTTGGCTCGCAGGAACTCATAACTGTAGCTGCTGTTTGTTTGAGAGCAGCCCATTAAATGAACCGTGGAGGGCTTTCCTGAGTGGGATGTGCATTAGCAATGAGCAAAACCAGGTGGTAAACTTCTCCAGCTTTAATTAAAATCCCTTAATTCCAGCGTTTGAACCCCAGGCTGTATTTCACAGACGAGAGGGAGGCTGGCTCTGATGCATGGCCCCCTGTTGACACGCACTAATTTTGATATATACGAGCGGATGAATCTCTAATTACGTTCTGGCATGGACTCCGAAGTTACTTAGCATTGCACTTAATTATTTTTATACTGACGCTTTAACGGGAAAGTACTGCGGTGTAAATTAGGGTAACCCCACTGTTTTTTTTTCCTTTATTGAAAGCCATTGATAATATGGCTGTATTTCTGATGTACTTTTGTGTAGGGCTGAAACGATATTGGAAATCAAAAGCTGACATTGTGATCATTCGTTTTACTGTAATTTGAATATAATTTCACCTAAAAAAGTCGTTTATTTTAATTTAATTATTTGCATTTATAGTTTTAGTTTGGTTCAATTTGACTTGTTTAGTTTTTTGTTGTTGTTCAGAGCATCAGCATAAAATATAACTAATTACAAGCATACACCACATGACAAAAGTCTTGTCGTCGATCCCAGCTGTAAGAGCAACAAATAATAACATGACTTCTAGTTGATCATTAAGTGTCAGAAGGTGGATTTCTCTGCTGAATCATCTGCTGATCTGTATCCCAGTCATCACCAATACTGCAGAAGATCTAGGAAGGTACCAGCAAGAAGCAAGGTTCTCACAGAAATCAGTCAAGTTTGGTAAAGGAGAAATAATGGTTTGGGGTCTAAATTCAGTATGGGGGCGTGCAGGAGATCTGCGTCATCAACAGCCTGAGGAATCAAGACATCTGTGCTGCCCATTACATTACAAACCACAGGAGAGGGACAATTCTCCAGCAGGATAGCGCTCCTTCTCATACTTCAGCCTCCACATCAAAGCTCCTGAAAGCAAAGAGGGTGCTCCAGGATTGGCCAGCCCAGTCACCAGACATGAACATTATTGAGCTGATGAAGGAGGAGGCGCTGAAGATGAACACAAAGATGAACTCTGGGATCCTGCTGAAGGCTTTCTTCTTCATTCCAGATGACTTTATGAATCAGTGATTTGAGTCATGTCAGAGATGTATGGATGCAGTCCTCCAAGCTCATGATGGAGTCAGACACTATTCATTCTGTCTCCACTGCAGCAGGACTTTATATTCTATACTGGACATTATTGAAGGTTCAGTGATGAGACTTTAGTCTGAGCAGAGTCAGAGCGCACTGTCCTCATCAAATCAGTCAACATCAAGACATGATCAGATTTATTGAGCTCAAATCAGCAAAATCTAGAGGCCTTCGTTTTCTTTTCCGCTTAGTCCCTTTATTAATCAGGGGTCTTAAAGGTAACATTTTAAAGCAAAATGTCCCTAAATTCACATAAACCTTAGTTTTAGATATAATTTGGGTCATTCAAACTGGTTTTATTACAGTTTTTATTTCTGAAAAATCACTCTTATATACTGCAGACTCCACATTTAAACATCATGTGATGTGTTGCTGATTCACTTCTTGTGAAATCAATACTGAAACGATATATTGTGTAGTTCAATTTCTGACCAACTTATGCTGTGTTCAATTTATCATGTTATAGTCATATGTATATATTATAAATCCTTATTGATAATAATCATACAGTTCATCTTTATTTATATATAATTTTACAATGTAGATTGCTGCAGAGCACTTTAAAGGTGACCTATTATGCCACTTTTACAAGATGTAGAATGTGTCTCTGTTTCTAGAGTGTGTGGTGAAGTTTCGTCTCCAAACAGCACACAGATAATGCTTTCTAAGGCTGCTTTCACACTTGTGAACTGATTCAGTTGTTCCGAAACAGAGATTACAATTGTTACATTGTTGCTCTTTGCTCTTGGAGCGGTTCGCTTTCACACGGCAAAGTTTCTAATCGGACCAAAAGAGCTAAAACAAGTCACGTGCGAGTAAATTCTCCTCACATTGGTCAGAGTGTCAGGGTTTATTTTGCAGAGTCCCGCTCAGCTGTCAGGAGAGGTGGTGGTTTGGTGGTGATTGACAAGGTGACGTGACGTGTCCTAAGAGTGAGGAGAGACGCGGTGGGGAGGGGTGAGAAGGGTGCACGACGTAGCCTATTTGAGGACCGGGAGGGAGACGCGAGATTACCGGGAGATCATCCCTCGTTTGCGGGCATACAGAGACTCGCGAAACTTCCCGCCCTACTCATAATTCTCTCTTCATATAGACGTAAGCCTATTACATATCCATAAAACACTGTGATATAACCACGCTCCGATCAAATCGCTCCAGGGTTCGTTTCAATCGAGCCAAGACCACCTCATTCAAGCAATCGGAGCAATTGATTTGGCGTGGATCCGAGAGCGCTTGGTGGTTTCACATATGCCAAACAAACCGCGCTAACTGGGCAAATGAGACCGGTTCCCAAACAAAAGTGTAGGTGTGAAAGCACCCTAACTCTCTGAAACTGACCCTTTTAGGCTATGCCTATGATCCAAATCATGCCATTTTAGCGACTGTCGCTTTAAATTCAAATGAGATTGTGCTCTTTTCAAAAGAGGGCGGAGCTATAAACCCATTACCAGAGCAGCAGATTCAAAACTCTTGAAGGCAGACGGCTGCTTCTTACTCCGGGCTGCTGTTAATGCTAATGAGGGAGAGATGGTCACTAATGGGCGGGGCTTTCCCCCTCTGATGACATCATACACAGGGAGAATGTCAAAGTGTTTCTGCAGACTGTTTTTAATCAAGTCTGATGATATCTAATACAATTAATTCATTTTTACCATCAGAAGCTGGATATATTCACACACCTCTGACACACAACTGGGTTTAAACCCCTTATAAGAGTGATTTTTGCATAATAGCTCCCTTTTAATATAAATAAGTTCAATTTGGGTTTATTTGTTTAGTGCTTTTCACAATAATTATTGTTGCAAAGCATCTTTACCATAAAAATCTGGAAATTTTAGGTCATTAGAGACCATAACTTTATTAGTTAATAATAACTTTAACTGTTAAAATCTCTTATTAATTAGTTACTAGTTAATTAAAGTTATTTGATATCAATTAAATCTGCTTTAGTTCAGTTTAGTTCAGTAGAATGTAATGTAACTGTAATATCCATCCACTCTCCCTCTGCTCTGTGTTTAAGATCTTACAGAAGCTGAGGAATATGCTTAGTTATTCATTTATATATTTAATGGTTGTTTAAAGGCCTATAATGCTTTAACGGCGCAGCTGATTGGTTGTTTCAGCGGCGCGGGTCCCTTGACGGGTCAGTGGAGTCCAGGTGTCGTATCATTTCCAGTCAAATCACAGTAAACGGAGCCTCACGTCGCTCGTCAACACAAACAAACACACACACACACTCTCGCTCACTCTCACTACTGCTCACCTGAGATACACTTTAATTGTTCCTAATTAAAGTTGTACATGAATTGCCTGTAATTAAACATGTGCACAGTTCATTAGTGCTCCCTAAAACAAAAGGGCTTCATTTTTATGTGTGTATAATTGTCATGCAAATGAATCCGTGTTGCTCTGTAGGGTATCTGTCTTTCCCTGAGGCCTTGGTTAGGATGCTTTACCTGGTCTGCGGTGTGATATCGCTGTTCTTATTACAATGCATTTAAATATTGCATTTAAATGTTCATCTTTTTATTTTATTGCTTTTTTATTGAGGTGTGCCAGATTACAGTGCTCTGCTGCATGTGCAAGGCCCGTTTGAACAATTATCTGCAAATGCCAGACATTTATTCATTCATTCATTCACTCATCCATTTTATTTCATTTCTTCATTTATTTCTTCATTCATTCATTTCTCAATTTAATTTATTCATCAATTTCATTTCTTCATTTATTCTGTATCAATTTCATTCATTCATCCATTTCATTTCTTTGTCAATTTATTCACTCATTCATTCATTCTTCAATTTATTTTCTTCATCTATTTATTTTTTTCATTTGTCTTCATTCATTCATTCATCAATTTCATTTCATTTTATTTCTTTGTTTCATTCATTCATTTATTCATTCTTGAATTTCATTTCTTCATCAATTTCGTTCATCAATTTAAATTCATCTCATTCAATTATTCATTCATTCAATTTCATTTATTTAATTTCTTAATTTATTTCTTTTATTCATCAACTTAATTTCTTCATTTAATTTCTTTATTTTATTTTATTCATTCATTCATCAATTTGATTTTTTCATTTATTTCACTTATTTCTTTATTCAATCATTTATCAATTTAATTTTTTATTTTATCTCTTCAATTTCTTCATTCATTCATTTATTCATTCATCAATTTCATTTCTTCATTTATTTAACTTCATTCATTCAATTATCAATTTAATTTTAATTCATTCATTCATCAATTTAATTTCTTCATTCATTCATTCATTTATTCATTCATCAATTTTATTTCTTCATTTATTCATTCATTCATTTAATTATCAATTTAATTTTCATTTTAATTCTTCATTTTATTCATTCATTCATTAATTTCATTTCTTCATAAATTTAATTCATTCAATCTTCAATTTCATTTCTTCATTTATTTCACTTCATTCATCAATTTTATTTCTTCATTTTCACTTCATTCTTTCATTCATTCGTCAATTTTATTTCTTCGTTCAATCATCAATTTCATTTCTGCAATTTGCAAGTTTTCAACACACACACACACACACACACACACACACACACACACACGTATACATTTTTATATAAATATATATATATATATATATATATATATATATATATATATATATATATATATATATGTGTGTGTGTGTGTGTGTGTGTGTGTGTGTGTGTGTGTGTGTGTGTGTGTATACTCTTATTTTGGAAGCAATTAATCCCAATCAATTTTTGCCCAGCACTATTATTATATATAGAATGATTGTACACACATACACACACACACACACATATAAATATATATATATAGAATGATTGTACACACATACACACACATATAAATATATATATATAGAATGATTGTACACACATACACACACATATAAATATATATATATAGAATGATTGTACACACATACACACACATATAAATATATATATATATATATATATATATATATATATATATATATATATATATAACGGTGGCATAGATCAAGTGAATAAAAACGAGCGACTCATGATTTTCAAAGTAATGAATTCTCAAAGGGCTTTTTAAAGATAACCAATTAAGCAGACTAGGTGCCGATGTAGAAGAATGCAATCATATCCAGCCATCTCTGTTGTCTTAAAGAACAGCCCAGAAAGCGGGAAAGCCTGGGAAAACTGCTTACTGCCATCTTGCAGAAAATTACACACCAAGAAAGGGTAGACTCTCTGAAGGATTAACACTTAATTACGGCTTAATTAGCATAATTATGCATGCTAATAGCATCTCAAATGGATAGCGGTTGTCGAGAGGATTGAACCATCTGTAATTGTAGGGGATTAATACATCATTTTTTATTTCCAGCATCATTGTAACTCTCTTCCTCCTGCAAGTGCCTCTCATTAATCAATTTCACTTATATTACGTTTAAAATTTGGTGCCTTTTTTCTTCGTAATACATCATTAGGGTCGTGCCTGCGCAGCTATGAGACAAGACTAATGAGATCTCCGGTGGATCCTCATAAGTGAACAAAAGCAGAGAACAGGTGAACCCTTTTCAGAGTGAATTAGGATGTGATTTGAACTGGACGTGTTTGGGATGAACTGGGACTGGAAGATTTAAGTGGGAGTTTGGAGGGTTAACTCGCTGGGAGTGTACTGTTAGCACCATGTGGGAGTGTTGAAGACATTAACCGATGGGGCGAATCTACAGATGGAGAATGAGTATTAGGAATAACGACAATGTAGACATTCAAGCTTGCATGATACTGGGAAAATGTGCAAGAGTCAGTCGATAATAGTGTTATCCCGATACTTCGGTATCGAATTTTTAAAACGTCCATTTCCGCTAACATCTGAGCACGTTCTTAAACAGAGCTGATTTGAAGTTGTGTTCACGTGCTCAACAGAAATGACTGTGATTGGCTGTGAAGGTCATCAGTTCACTGAACTCACCGCTGTTTACTGAGTGTAACCACAGATACAGACACTGGAGCATATTAAAGTCACGTTGAACAACTGGTTTGTCTATAAGCTGACATACGAGCGATCCCCTAATGAATCACGGTTACGATGGGCGGGTTATGATAGTCAGGTTACAATTGGTGGGTTATGATGGGCGAGTTTTGATGGGCAGGTTAAGATGGGAGGGGTTTGAAGGGCAGATTATGTAGAGCTGGTTATGATAGCAAGGTTACATTTAGAGTGTTATGATGAGCGAGTTATGTTGGGCTGGTATTGATGGGCAGGTTATTATGGGCAAGTTTTGATGGGCAGGTTAAGATGGGAGGGTTTTGAAGGGCAGATTATGTAGAGCTGGTTATGATGGGCAGGTTATGATAGGCAGGTTACACTTGGAGTGTTATGATGGGCGAGTTATGTTGAGCTGGTATTGATGGGCAGGTTATTATGGGCGAGTTTTGATGGGCAGGTTAAGATGGGAGGGGTTTGAATGGCAGATTATGTAGAGCTGGTTATGATGGGCAGGTTATGATAGGCAGGTTAAATTTGGAGTGTTATGATGAGAGAGTTATGTTGGGCAGGTATTGATGGGCAGGTTATTATGGGCAAGTTTTGATGGGCAGGTTAAGATGGGAGGGGTTTGAAGGGCAGATTATGTAGAGCTGGTTATGATGGGCAGGTTACACTTGGAGTGTTATGATGGGCGAGTTATGTTGGGCAGGTATTGATGGGCAGGTTATTATGGGCAAGTTTTGATGGGCAGGTTAAGATAGGAGGGGTTTGAAGGGCAGATTATGTAGAGCTGGTTATGATGGGCAGGTTACACTTGGAGTGTTATGATGGGCGAGTTATGTTGGGCTGGTATTGATGGGCAGGTATTATGGGCAAGTTTTGATGGGCAGATTAAGATGGGAGGGGTTTGAAGGGCAGATTATGTAGAGCTGGTAATGATGGGTGGGTTATGATAGGAAGGATATGATGGATAGGTTATGATGGGTAATTTTGGGCTGATCCAGCACTTTTGACGCTCATAAATAATCATAATAGTCCTCGTGCTGCAGGTATTAGGAGGTTTGCTGAAGGTGCAGTAAGGGGTTGGCTTCTTTAATAAACTATGACAGTTTGTGTTCATTGAACAGTAAGAATTATCTTTGGCACACCTCCAATCAATACAGTTTAATACAGTTTTGGGGCATCTTGCAATGTAAAAACATTATTTTCTAAATAATTTTTTATAATCAAAGTTAATTATTAGGCTTTTCATAGGCTTTATTTGTAAATGCAGCTGATTTATTTAGGCTACAGCAAAAAAAAAAAAAAAAAAAAAAGCTGTCTTCATTGTAACCGAATGTTTGTGTTATTTAACTATTAATATTACACTAATTTAGGAGACATTACTATGTGGAGGATGTAAAGTTACCGTTAGTAGCTAGGCAGTCAAAACCTTGCGTTGTTGTTGTCACCCACCCCGTACTCAAAAGCGGTGTTGTCGCGCGCCTACTGAAGGGCTAGGGGGGGGGCGGGTGTCGCGGGGGCACTTTTGATTATTTTGGAAGGGCACTTTCTATCCAAGACTAAAAAGGGCATGTGCACTGCACAGGTTGAGCCCTATGTGTGCACGTGCCTGTACTGGACACATTATTCCTGCTAATCTCTGTCTTTTCAAATTATGGTGTGATGCAAGAATACTACAGTAACCTTAAATACTGTGCATCTCCATTGCATTCAAAGTCTATACCAAGGTTCCTCAGATCTGGGCCTGTAGTGCCAATGTGCTGAAGAGTTTAGCTCTGACCTTGATCTGATTTTCTAATTTTCTATATTCTGCATATGTAAACACAATGATTGATAAGCCCAGGTGTGTTTGATTAGTGTTCGAGCTAAACTCTGCAGGAAAGTGGATCTTGTGGATAGGGTTGTAACAATATACCGGTATGACGGTTTACCACGATTTGAACGTGCACGATTATCATACCATGAACAATTGCATATCAACGGTTTTAACCCTTAAAGACCGAGACAGCCGCCCGCCCGCTGTCAGAGGCTCCGGAATCAGTGCGGTTACGTCATCAACATTTGACAACGCTGATTTGACAAAGAAACGCTCGTCACTGTGTCTCCGGACAAATCAGACATGATACATTGATGCATTGTCCCTCCTCCATGCCCAGATTGGTTCAAGCTCGCTATATCACAACCAATAAGCATAGGTTTCGCTTTTGTTTGTGGACCAAGCTTTTTGAACAACACGGAATGAGAGATAGGCATACATTTATGCGCGGCTAAATAAAACGCAAAAAAAAAAGTTTTGCATGAAATAATTCTCATACTAAGTACTCTTGCATGCACAGCAGCACAGAAACATGACAAAACAGTGACACAGCAAAGACGAACTGCTGCTCTTGCTGTTTTCAAAAGACGCAAATGAAGATGCAGCTGTTTGTCTGCATTGCAGACAACCATATCCAAATCCATATCCACAGACAACCATATCCATGCTGGCACATAAAACCTAAGGATGTTCCATATTGAATCTAGTTTCGTTATGTAACTATTTATAGTATAGTAAATATTTATATCTATTTCTTACTGAGGATTTGCACCATGTTTATTTGGACTTTATTTGGACTTTGACACATTATTTATTATTTTCTTATTTTTATTTGTTCATTGTAAGTGGTGTTGTTTATAGTAACTAAAAATATATTATTTGGAAAAAGTCAAATTTGCTTCACTGTTCTATTATTTTGTAACATTTGTAACATACCGTATACCGCGAAACCGTCAAACCGTGGTATTGTTTTAGACGATTATCATACCGTGAAAAATTCATACCGTTACAACCCTACTTGTGGAACAGATTTGAAGATGCCTGTTCTATATTCGCTGTTTTGATGCTGATATAGGTTTGCAAAGTCATTCATTTACCTTCGCTTAGTCCCTTATTTATCAGCGATTACAACAGCGGAATGAACCACCAACTATTCCAGCATTTGTTTTACGCAGCGGATGCCCTTCCAGCCACAACTCAGTACTGGGAAACACCCATACACAATCATTCACACACTCATACACTCCAGCCAATGTAGGTATTCCAATTCACCCATAGCGCATGTGTTTGTGACTGTGGAGGAAACTCATGCCAACATGGGGAGAACATGCAAACTCCATGTAGAAATGCCAACTGGCCCAGCCGGTACATGAACCAGTGACCTTCTTACTGTGAGGCAACAGTACTAAAACAAACCACTGAATGCTAACCACATTAAAAGCAATGCATTGTTGATGCCGGATTTGTATTTGGCAGTCAGGCTTAATGGTGGCCCTTTAGATGGTAGATCTGAGGAGACTAACCAGACAAACCTACTCACAATTGACATTAGTACTGACTCCAAACTAACACCTGCTTATGTTGGTGGAAAAAGAGGTAAGACTGTCAGAAACTAGAATCTTTCTCTAGTTTTAGAAACATCATGATCAGTTGTAATACTCATGAAAATGAAACTGTCAACAAGCTGAAAAATGCCGTCGGTGTCCATATTCGCTCACTCATTTTCATTCACTTCCCTCAGTGGACAGCGCTAGAGGAGCAGTGCGTGGAATAGCAAGTGAGAGTATGGGGGAAATTTCAGATACAGCCGAGGAGTGTTGGATGTGGGATTTGAACTGTGAGTGTAGAGATTACTTTGTGGAGGGTAAACTGGGAAAGAAGGGATTATGAAGGATTGCTAAGGGTGAACTGGGATCGTAGCAGATGTGGCTCGGTTTGGGATAAACAGAGAGATCCCAACATGACTGTCGAAATCTACAGCGTCTTTCTCTTGATTTGGAAACACCGATTGTAGTATTATCAGAAAGGTTGTGCAATTGCGGTAGACTAGAATGAAAATTATAATATCCCCGTTTAATTAAAGAGTTTTGTCTATCAGCCGTCCCTTGATTAAAAAGACAAAAAGTTCTTGATAACCTGTGTCATCGTTATCTACTCCATGACTTTAAACCATCATTGACATTTTCCGAAAGCCGCTGAGGATCTTCTGCTCGCCTTGTTCAGACACGGCAATCAATAGCGTTTTCTGCAGGGACTGGATCGGCCAGCAGAACTGAAGATGATATGAGGAAAGGGGAGGGTGAGAGAGGAAGAGCTAATCAATGAGGAGTCTTGAACTTGGGAAACCCTTTTCATGTTTGGTATTAAGCTGCGATCTCGCCTGTCGCTCAGGCTCGAGTACAAACTGAGATGATGGGCACAGAGCGATAAAATGAGGGAATTTAGGGGGAAGACGATGCAGTAGCTCGTCCACGCCAGCGTGAGGCCCTAATAATCTTCTTATCCGATATGATCAGTCATAAGACAGACAGGGGTCGTCATTTACGTATAATTTTGTCACATTTAAAGCAGTGGTACGAACAAACCTCTTTCAAAATAATACATCTTTGTGGTGACCTGATGTTGATTTCCTCTATGGTCAGGTTGTGCAATTTCTGTTTGGAGGACAGGTTTCGCACCAAAATATAAAGAAAACATGGCGTTTAATAGGATAATCTGTATTGTATATATTTAAAAGATGCAGTGTAAGAAGTTTCTGGCACCTCCGCGCTCCAAGCGTGTGCTTGAAAGCAGTCTCTTTGTGAGCTCTGTCTGGACTCTCCGTCTAGCTAATGGATCATTTGCATTATCGATGAGGTAACCCTGTCACCTCCAACATGGACTTTTAAAAAGAGAATAATTTTATGTTAATTAGATATTGATGCCGTAATGATTAATTGGCTCCTGAGTGTTGTTAATATGCAGTAGTTGTCGTGCAATGTGCATTTCTAATGACTTTGTATCAGTTTGTTCAAACAAGGGGGAGGATTCGACCCCAGCCAAAGCTGTTTAGCAGAGAGGCTGATGTTTCGCAGATGACGTCATGACATCGTTCTGACATTATCATAGTTATTTGGCTTTTTAAAATAGTCCAGGATGTGTTTGTGAAGTGAGTTAAAACATCATCCGAGCTCTCCCACGTCTCACGGTCTCGCTCCGATCTGTAGTGCGGTGAACCGACAGACTGCTCATCCATCTTCCTCTCTGACAGCTTAAAGTGGCTGCTTTTGCCCTTTCAGTTCACAGATGGGGTGATTGTGGCAGTCGTTTTAATTTTAAATGAAGTAGAGCCTTAAAGTCTCAGGAAACCGTCATACACCTATCAGCATCTGCACAGTGGTTCCTGCACATCGGCAGATGGACATCAGAACCTATAGCATCTGCCTACAAACTCTGTCAAATATCAATCTGCCAATCATAACTTTACCAATATGCATATCAGCACATGACTGTCATAAGCCAATCTTCATAACCTGCTGTTTATAACCTGCCTATTAAAATCTATGCATCATCATTAGGCTTGTTGTTGCGTGGATCTTGATGTATGGCATTATCACAGTGTTGACCTTAGCTGAAAAGTTCGCTTAAGCTTGTTTGAACAGGTGTAAAAGAAACTGACTATTAAATCTTCAAGCATTTGATGCTGTGATGAACAACACTGCCAACTCAACAATCACAATATTCCTTATAAACATTGAAACATTTCAATATTAAATAGCCCGCCCAATATAACCAGTCTAAGATAGCTTATCCAAGACAATCCGCCCAACATAACCTGGCTATCATAACCTGGCCATGATAACCTGCCCATCGTAACCTGCACATCAAAACCTGCTCATTGCAACCTTCCCGCCATAACTCGCCCATCATAACCTGTCCCATCATAACTGGCTCATCATAACCTGCCCTTTAAACTCCTCCCAGCATAACACCCGTCAAAACCTACCAATCATAGCCCCCCCATCATAACTTGCCCATTAAAGCACTTGCATCAATACCCGCCCATCAAAACCTGCTCATCATAACCAACCCATCATAATCTCCCACCATAACCTGCATATCATAACCAACCCATCATAACCCGCCCATCATAACCTGCCCATCATTACCCACCCATCATAACCTGCCCATAATAACCTGTCAATAACGTTCCCATCATAACCCGCCCAACATACCCAATCATAATAAGCTGCCCATCATAACCTGCCCATCATAACCTGCCCATCATTACCCACCCATCATAACCTGCCCATAATTACCTGTCAATAACCTTCCCATCATTACCCACCCATCATAACCTGCCCATAATTACCTGTCAATAACCTTCCCATCATTACCCACCCATCATAACCTGCCCATAATTACCTGTCAATAACCTTCCCATCATTACCCACCCATCATAACCTGCCCATAATTACCTGTCAATAACCTTCCCATCATTACCCACCCATCATAACCTGCCCATAATTACCTGTCAATAACCTTCCCATCATTACCCACCCATCATAACCTGCCCATAATTACCTGTCAATAACCTTCCCATCATTACCCACCCATCATAACCTGCCCATAATTACCTGTCAATAACCTTCCCATCATTACCCACCCATCATAACCTGCCCATAATTACCTGTCAATAACCTTCCCATCATTACCCACCCATCATAACCTGCCCATAATTACCTGTCAATAACCTTCCCATCATTACCCACCCATCATAACCTGCCCATAATTACCTGTCAATAACCTTCCCATCATTACCCACCCATCATAACCTGCCCATAATTACCTGTCAATAACCTTCCCATCATTACCCACCCATCATAACCTGCCCATAATTACCTGTCAATAACCTTCCCATCATTACCCACCCATCATAACCTGCCCATAATTACCTGTCAATAACCTTCCCATCATTACCCACCCATCATAACCTGCCCATAATTACCTGTCAATAACCTTCCCATCATTACCCACCCATCATAACCTGCCCATAATTACCTGTCAATAACCTTCCCATCATTACCCACCCATCATAACCTGCCCATAATTACCTGTCAATAACCTTCCCATCATTACCCACCCATCATAACCTGCCCATAATTACCTGTCAATAACCTTCCCATCATTACCCACCCATCATAACCTGCCCATAATTACCTGTCAATAACCTTCCCATCATTACCCACCCATCATAACCTGCCCATAATTACCTGTCAATAACCTTCCCATCATTACCCACCCATCATAACCTGCCCATAATTACCTGTCAATAACCTTCCCATCATTACCCACCCATCATAACCTGCCCATAATTACCTGTCAATAACCTTCCCATCATTACCCACCCATCATAACCTGCCCATAATTACCTGTCAATAACCTTCCCATCATTACCCACCCATCATAACCTGCCCATAATTACCTGTCAATAACCTTCCCATCATTACCCACCCATCATAACCTGCCCATAATTACCTGTCAATAACCTTCCCATCATTACCCACCCATCATAACCTGCCCATAATTACCTGTCAATAACCTTCCCATCATTACCCACCCATCATAACCTGCCCATAATTACCTGTCAATAACCTTCCCATCATTACCCACCCATCATAACCCAATCATTATAAGCTGCCCATCACAACATTCCCATCATAACCTGCCCATCATTATCCGCCCATCATAACCTGCCCATAATTACCTGTCAATAACCTTCCTATCATAACCCTCCCAACATAACCCAATCATAATAAGCTGCCCATCACAACATTCCCATCATTACCCACCCATCAAAACCTGCCAATAATAACCTGTCAATCTTAACCTTCCCATCATAACCTGCCTATTACCCATCAATCATAACCTGCTCATCACAACCCGCCCATCAAAGCACTCCCTCATAACCTTCCCATCATTACCTTCCCATTGGCTTCAGTGTGGTGCTCGTTCTGTGTTGTAAACTAAATTAAAATTGAGTGTGTGCACTGGCTTAACTCAGTTTTCCATTCATTTTAAAACGCACTTTTTAACCCAACAATTGGGTTTGTCAATATTTGACCCAATGTTGCATTATAACAACCCAGCATTCTTCAGTGTGTCATGTTTTACACAGTGTGCATATTTTGTAAAAGTGCATAAGCATGTTCACTGTTCACTGTCTGGATGATATTCCTCATTGCCCGGAGCACACTATCTTACGTGCTGCAGGTGATGTGTCAATTAAAGAATGATTTGATTTTGATTTATTAATGCACCAAAATCATATCTTACTCGTAAACTGGACTAAACGAAGATGAGGAAAATAATTTGATGGGTTTGCGTGTGCATGTTCTGTGTTGGAGTCTCCAGGCAAACTAAGCGGCGGTCGGGAAACAGGTGAGAGTCAGAGCAGAAGTGACACGCTGACTGTTCTGCTCACTGATTGGCCTGACACTTTCACTCACTCTGAGCCTGTCTGTCTATCTGTCTGTCTGTCAGCGCTGTCAGAGAGACAGAGTGAGTGATTGACAGCACAGCACACATCCTGACACCTGTGACAGCGACATTGTCGTGACACTGCGCTGCATGTCGTGTGTGTGAGTGTGCGCGAGCAACCGCCCTTGCGGCTGACCATTTATCACTGGTATTTTTCCACCATTTAGACCTGTCATGTCACCACCGCACACTCATTTGACACGTGAACTAAACTGCTGCAAATTGGAGGTTAGTGAGGTCTCATGCACTACTGTGTGTGTGTTTGTAGAAGAGGCTGTCAGTTCATACTGTACATGCAAAACAGACTGCTGTATACTCACATAGACGACACTTACACACATTATACAGGCTTAGTCTCAAATACAGCGTATAAACTCTGCTCCTTATCGAGTTTCTGTCATAGTTTCTAACTCTAGCATGCTAACTGTATTTTCAGTCTTATTTTAGTTTGTATGTATTATTTGTTTAATTTTGTTGCTGTTTTATTATCAGTTGAGTTAGTGTTGCAGTTTTCTAGTTCTTCATGTGGTCTGTGTGCAAGTTGGAATTACAAAAATAATGCTAACAATAAGGGCGGTTTTATTTAATGCTTTACTAGTCATAATAACAATTGATAATTGAATTGTTGGCATTTTGAGAAATGTGTATATTAATACACTTGATCATAATTTATCTGGATATTGAAGTGTTGTTCTTGTAAATCAGATTGTAATAAATGCCTTAGTGTTTCCATAAAGTCTTTAGTAAATATCACCTTTTGTTTTCTGTACAACATTCAGGAATACATTAATGGAATAAAAAAAGTTGATGATTATTATATACACACTCACCGGCCACTTTATTAGGTACACCTGACTAGTACTGGGTTGGATCCCTGTTGCTTTCAGAACTGCCTTAATCTTTCGTGACAGATTCAACTGGTCTGGAAATATTCCTCAGAGATTTTGCTCCATGATAGCATCACGCAGTTGCTGCAGATTTGTCGGCTGCACATCCTTGATGCCAATCTCCCGTTCCACCACATCCCAAAGCTGCTCTATTGGATTGAGCTCTGGTGACTGTGGAGGCCGTTTGAGTACAGTGAACTCATCGTCATGTTCAAGAAACCAGTCTGAGATGATTGAGCTTTATGACATGCTGCGTTATCCTGCTGGAAGTAGCCATCAGAAGATGGAGACACTGTGCTCATAAAGGGATGGACATGGTCAGCAGCAATACTCAGGTAGGCTGTGGCGTTGATGCTCAATTGGTACTAATGGACCCAAAGAAAATCTCCCCCACACCATTACACCACCACCACCAGCCTGAACCGCTGATACAAGGCAGGATGATCCATGCTTTCATGTTGTTGAGGCCAAATTGTGAGCCGAGCATCTGAATGTGTCAGCAAAAATGGAGACTCATCAGAGCAGCAACGTTTCTCAAATCTTCTATTGTCCAGTTTTGGTGAGTCTGTGTGAATTGTAGCCTCAGTTTCCTGTTCTTAGCTGACAGGAGCGGCACCCGGTGTGCTCTTCTGCTGCTGTAGCCCATCCGCCTCAAGGTTGGACGTGTTGTGTGTTCAGAGATGCTCTTCTGCAGAGCTCGGTTGCTTATTTGAGTTACTGTTGCCTTTCTATCAGCTGGAACCAGTCTGGCCATTCTCCTCTGACCTCTGGCCTCATCAACAAGGCATTTGCGCCCACAGAACTGCCGCTCACTGGATATTTCCTCTTTGTCGGAGCATTCTCTGTAAACCCTACAGATGGTTGTGCGTGAAAATCCCAGTAGATCAGCAGTTTCTGAAATACTCAGAGCAGCCCGTCTGGCAGCAACAACCATGCCACGTTCAGAGTCTCTTAAATCCCCTTTCTTCCCCATTCTGATGCTCGCTTTGACCTGCAGCAGATCATCTTGACCATGTCTACATGCCTAAATGCAGTGAGCTGCTGCCATGTGATTGGCTGATTAGAAACTGGCGTTAATGAACAGTTGTACCTAATAAAGTGGCCGGTGAGTGTGTATTAGCAAGGTAATTAATTTATCAAATGCTTATATACATAACTTTTAATTTTGAAATTGCGTTCATGCAGCACAATGAGGTCATGTGATGTGTACTTCTGTTTAAAATGATTAATTAGTAATAAAACTGCAATTAATTTATACACATTATAATGGTGGGCAACACCGTGGCGCAGTGGGTAGCACAATCGCCTCAGAGCAAGAAGGTCGCTGGTTTCAGTCCCGGCTGGGTCAGTTGGCATTTCTGTGTGGAGTTTGCATGTTCTCCCCAGGTTGGCGTGGGTTTCCTCCTAATGCTCCGGTTTCCCCCACAGTCCAAACACATGCGCTATAGGGGGATTGGGTAGGCTAAATTGGCTGTAGCGTATATGTGTGATTGAGAGTGTATGGGTGTTTCCAAGAGATGGGTTGCAGCTGGAAGGGCATTCACTGCATAGAACATATGCTGGATAAGTTGTTGGTTCATTCCACTGTGGCGACCCCAGTTTAATAAAGGGACTAAGATTGCGGAGCACCATTCGGTGTGCTTTGTTCAAGCAAATGTTTTCTTCATCCAGATAATCTGCATACTTGCACTGTGAACATGCTCCATTCTGCAGAATTACAGCGAGTGTGTATTATTGCAACATAACCTTCTGTGTGTAATTACAAGTGTTTGTAAGTGTTAAACACACGTGACAGACAGACATTATGCTCTTGCCTCATTAATGGCTAAAGATAAAGCATCTAAACGCTGGGAAGAGCACCGGCACAAAGACGCCGTCTATTATGTTTCCCGTCAGCGCGCATCTGTCTCTGCGGTGTCACCGAGATCTCCAACAGATAAACTCTGGGCTTTTTCCTGTGGGATTGTGCGATGACACACGCAGCCAATTTCCAGCGCTTGATTTGATTGATAAATCCTCGGTGACGGGCCGGAATAAAGGAGCTCCATTTGCTTTGATACATATAAATAGGAAATTAAGCAGCAGTATTGTCAGGGTTAATTAGTCCACAGTGAGGCGGCACCGCTGGCCTGCTTGACATACTGAGATTCCAGAAACACACACACACGCATACACACACAGGCATGCACAAACATGCATGAAAATTCTCTTTCACACACAACTCATACAGTACATGCTCTCTCACCTGCACACACACACACACACCTGCGGCTGCACACATGGACACACAGTTGTAACAAAATCAGAATTACGCACGCACACACTCACATTCTTGAATGCACAAACTTACAGACTCACACCTACATGTATGCACTCTCACTCACAAAGATTCTTTCCTGCAGAACTTGCACACACTCCTAACCCTAACACACAAACACTAACTAATTGACACACACAAACCTAATCCTAACACACACACACATTCTTGCATGCACAAACTCACACCTGTGCACACTCGCATGTGAGCACACATTAACACACGCACACACACAGACATGCGCACACACAAGCCTGAATGCTCTCTATCACACACATATACACATATAATCTCTCACCTGCACACAGACACAACAGTCACAATCACACACACAGACACTTATATTCTTGCATGCACATGCACACACACACACTACAAATTCAGTCACACACACACAATCATGGACATTCTCTCACATTCACAACACACACGCTCACATTCATGCATGCACACAAAACACAGACACACTCTCTCTCTCTCTCTCTCTCTCTCCCTCTCTCTCTCTCTCTCTCACACACACACACACACGACACAGACACTCACATTAATTATCATTATTACATTATTAATAATCATCATGAATAATTGTAATATTAAATAATAATAATAGTAGTAGTAGTTATAATAATAATATTAATAATTGTTGTAATAATAAATAATGTCAATAAAAAATTAAATAATAAAAATAATAATATTAATATAAAATGACAGTAATAGTAGTAGTAGTAGTAGTAGTAGTAATAATAATAAATAATAGTATTAATAATTGTTGTAATAATAAAAATGTCAATAAAAAATTCAATAATAAAAATAATAATATTAATAATAAATGACTAGTAGTAGTAGTAGTAGTAGTAGTAATAAATAATAGTATTAACAATTAATAATAATAATTATAAATGATTGTAATAATAGTAATAGTACTAGTAATAAATAATTGCAGTAATTATAAAAATAATAATAATAAATAATAGTAATAATAATAAATGTCAGTAACAGTATTAGTGGTAGCAGTAATAATAAATAATAATAGTAATAATAATAATAATAATAATAATAAATGACAGTAAAAATAGTAATATTAGTAGTAGTAATAATAATAATAAAAATAATGAATAATAATAATAATAATAATAATAAATGACAGTAAAAATAGTAATATTAGTAGTAGTAATAATAATAATAATAAAAATAATGAATAATAATAATAATAATAATAATAATAATAATAATAAATGACAGTAAAATAATAATAAGTAGTAGTAATAATAATAATAATAATAATAATAATTATTATTATTAATAATAATAATAATAATAATAATAATAATAATAAGGATACAATAATTATAATAGCAATATTTTTACAATAATACATCAATAATAATTTTTTTGCTTACATAAATACAATGAATTGAATCCTGTGTAAATGTACAGGGGAAAACTAAAGCTGTTTCAGTCTTTGGTTGTTTTGCTGTTTTGTCTCTGACCCACATGTGGAACTGATCTCCTTATTAATGCAACAATAATAAACATCTAGCGTCTGGCTAATTAATTAGGCCCATTATTTGGCAGACTAATTGTGCGCTGTGATTATTGTTATTAATAACCGCTCTGCTGGAGTAAATAATATCTCATTAACATGAGGCTCGCATCAGTTGGATCTGTTTTATGCTTGATTTATGGAAGTGTGGATCAGAGAGCTGAACTCTAAAGATGTAAGAGTGTGTGTGTGTGTGTGTGTGTGTGTGTGTGTGTGTCTCATTAAACACACACTGACACTGGGATGATTTTCTTGACATTGAACTGCAGTGGTTAGTCATTACCTGCTGGAAATAGCGTCCTGTCGGAGAGATAAGCGCAACAATGGCCTCCATCCCTCCACAGATCTCAGGACTCGCCCTCTTCTTTCCAGACTCTTCTGTAACGCGGCTTTTATTGAGTTCAGTGCTGGAGAAATACAGCGAGATGGTCAAACCGCTCACATTATCACACACTGAACCCTGCTCTGATAACAACAGTGAGTGCGAGAGAGAGAGAGGGAAAGAGTGTATTTCACACAGAGAGAGAGAGAATGGGTTGGAATGTGTGCACGTGTGTGTGTCAAAGAGGGAGTGCGAGAGTGTTTGAGTGTTTGTGTGAGGGATAAAGTGCGTGTGAGAGAGAGTGTGTAATTTGTGTGTGTGTAAGAGAAAGAGAGCATGTGAATGAGTTTGAGTTTGTATATGAGAGAGTGTGTATAAAATAAATAAATAATTAAAAGTTAAATATAAATTAGATAAATTAAATTTAAAATAATATGTAAATAAAATTAATCAATTAATTAAAATATTTAATTAAAATAATATAATATAAATTAAATTAAATATAAAAATAAAAAACTTAAATTTAAATAAAATAAAATATTAAATAAAATAAATAAAAAATAAAAATAAAATGTAATTGAATAAAATGAAATGAAATTAAATTAAATATAAAATAAAAAATCTAATAAAAATAAAATTGTTAAAATTAAATAATAAAACAAATTAAATAATAAAAAGCAATTAAAAATAAGATAATAAAATAAAATAAAAAATGTAAAAACAAAAATAAAATGATAAAAATTCAAAAGTAAAATCAAATGAAACGATAAAAAATTAATTAAATAAAAATAAAAAGATAATTATAGAATAAAATTATAAAGGAAAATAAAGCATTTCCATTCTGATTAGCCAGAATAAGATTACATGATAATTCATCAAAATAACTTCAAACACATCTCATCTGCTTCTCAATCACAGTGTTCATATTAAACATGCAGAAATTACCCATATAAAACACCCTGAAGAGCCAGCAGACAGAAACACAGCCTGTCAGAAGTTCTGCTAATCAGTGTGTTTGATTAAAAGCAGATCTTTAATTGCATGCAAATGTATGTATAAGTGTGGGATTGATCTGGGAGTGGACGACGTGTGATGTAAATGGGGAAGGAGAGGGAAGTGTGACCTATTGAGGAGACACTCGATCCAGTGTCGCTTCACCAACATACCTCATCACTTATAACCTCATAGAAGCTTCTCTCTCGTTTACAGTCAGCCGCGGACACACACACACACACACACACATGCAGATACACACCAATGCTCTCATAACTATTTCTATGAGTAGAACTGACCTTTTCTGTTTGGTCACGCACTAAATATGTCCATGTTTGATACTCGTTTATATTTTAAATCTTAAAATGACTTTCAAAAAGACAAACAAAATAAAAAAGTGTCACTCTATAACCTTTGTCAGATGGGTAGATCTCAATTGTTAGCTTCAGCTTTTTGGATCTCGGCATGATATCTAGTTTTTGAGGATCTTTTGGTCTACTATTTTGTCAGGCAGGTCCTATTGAAGTGATTTCGTGATTGTGAACATGTGGCAACATTTAGGTGTGGGAGATACTAAATTGAGTGGAGTTATGTTGTTGTAATTGGGGGGGGGGCAAACACTTTCACACAGGGCTATGTAGTTTTGTATTTTGTTATCCCTTTATAATATCCTAATTGCATGCAACTAACCCTAAACCTAAGCGTAACAACTTAGTATACATGCAGTTATTAATATTGCTCAGTATTTTAATTTTGCAAATCACTGTTAGCTAAAATGCCCTTTTTTTCCTAATGAAATTTTCCTAAAAAACAGACCAAATAAAAACGTATTTAATTGTTATTTTTGGGATCTAAAATGTACATCAGATAAGAGAAATAATTCAATCAAAACATTTTACAATTAAAAACAAAACCATTGCTTTTTATTTGTTTGCTTGCTTGTTTACTTTTGTGTGTGTTATGTATCTCAGACATCCTATAAAACATAATTTAAGTGAAAAAATACTCTACAAGGGCAGTTCGCTTTTCATTTGTTCATTCTGTGAACAAATGATGACATTTCATCCAAATGTAAACTCAAAGTCTTGTCATTTACTGCATAAGATAAATAAAATATTTTCAGGCATTTATGTTTTAATGTCCAAAAAATAAATATTTGGTGGGGAAAACCCTGATTTCTTTTTGTTTTTAATAAGTAAACAAAAGATAAGTGAATAAATAAAGTAAATAAGTGAATTAAAAATATCCTGAACAATTTTCAATTTTATTTTAATATATAGCTCAGACATTAGAGAAAATAATGAGTTCAATATGAATGATCTGGAAGTTTTCTTTTTTCTTTTATATATTGTCTTTTATAATTTTTTTTTTATTTAAATTTTTATTTTCAATATTGTGTTTTTTCATTTTATTTTACGTTTTCATTTAATTAAATTTATATTAAATTTTATTAATTTATTTACATTTTATTTTAATTAAATAAGATAAAATTAAATTTTAGATATTTTATTGCAGTTTTTCATTTTATTTTCATGTTTTATATTATAAAATATTTTTTTTATTTTGTATTTTATTTTTTCATTTTATTTAATGTTTTATATTATTGTAATTTTTATTTTATATATTGTATTTTATTTTTATATTTCATTTCATATTTTTGTTTTGTTTTATTGTAAATTTTTATTTTATGTATTTTATTTTTTATTATACTTTTGTATTTTAATTGTATTTAATTGTATATATTTAATTTTATGAACAGTATTTTTTATTTTATTTTTATTTTAATTTATTTTATTTTATATATTTAGTTTATTTTAATTTATGTACAGGGTTGTAATTTAATTCAGTGTTTCATTTATGTACAGTGTTTTTTTATTTTTATTTGATTTTATATATTTTATTTAATAACTTTATGTAATTAAATTTTCTATATATTTTTTCAATTTTTTTATTTTATTTAATTTTGTGTTTTAATTTTTTAAATTATATTGTTTAAATTTCATTTTATTTTCCACGTATTGCTTTTTATTTAGCACAGACACCAGACATGCTTTATTATAAAAGGTCGAAGGACAAAAAAAAAAAAAAAAAAAAATATATATATATATATATATATATATATATATATATATATATATATATATATATATATATATATATATATATATTTATTTATTTATATATATATATATATTTATTTATTTATATATGAAGAAAGAAAACTAACAAACTATAATAAAAGAAATGAAAGTCCTGCACACTTTAACTCACTATTGAGACCATGCGTGTAGAAATAAACGGTGCAATATTCAATATCTGCTTGAAATATCTGCTGGTAATTGATGATAAAGCGTGCGTTCCTCCTCCAACATTACAGGACTCGAGCACAAGTGAAATGCGGCGGGTTATTTGAGTGTTTCTGCAACGTTAGCTTAACGCCGGTGTGTGCTGATGTGAATTGACAGCTCACACACCCCTCGCGCTCGTGTGAGTTTCAGCAGCGTTATTGGGAATGACGGAGCAGATTAAATGTGCAATTCCCTCAGAGCGGCCGCAGGATCCATCTGCATCTCCGCTTAATTGATATGCTAATCGCTCTCTCTAATTAATGGAATCATTAATGTACAAGATATCTTCACTTTTGATTGCCAGCGTTGGATTAAGACAACATTTATGATAGGAGATAATTGATTGCTGCTGCGTTTACGGAGATATTATGGAGCGGAAAGTTTGTTGTATGCTAATCTAACGGTCTGTACGACATCCGCGTTACACCCTTTTGAGTTTTTGGGACACTATCATTATACCACAATAGCGTCTGTAAAACATGTTTGAGTGAATTTGGAAACAGCGGTAGTGTTTTGTGTTTGTTTCCTCTTTCAGACGCTGAATTACACACACTCTTTGATCTGTGCTCTAATTAGTTCCTTTCCCCCCTGAAGTATTTCTTATTGTATTTTCATTAATAACAAGAAGCATGTTTGCCCGACGCCTTTTGTCAGCATTTTTCTGAAAGTGAAGTTCTCTGAGATGCATTTTGCTACGGTGAAATGATAACTTGTGTGAAACTATGACTGCGACCCGCTTTTCTTAACACACTTTTCATTTTATTTTAATGTTTTATATTATTGTAATTTTTATTTTATTTTATATTATTTATTTTATGTATTGTATTTTTTCGTTGTATTTTATTTAGTTTTATTTAATTTTACATATTTAATTTTTTTAATAACAATTTTTAAAATTAATTTTAATTTTATATAATGTATTTTATTTTTTCATTTTATTTCATATTTTGTTATTTTAATTTTTATTATTGTATTTCATATTTTATTTTATACCTTGTATTTTTTTCATTTTATTTTATATTTTTGTTGTTGTTTATTTGCATTTTATTTTAAAAAGGTTTATTTTAATTAAATTAAATTAAATTTCATGTATTTTATTTAATTTTTATGTTTTATTTGATATTTTTGTTTTGATTTATTGTAATTTTTATTTTATATATTTTATTTAATATTTTACTTTTGTATTTTAATTGTATTTAATTTTATAAACAGTATTTTATTTTAATTTTTATTTATTTTATTTTTTATAGTTAGTTCTTCCTCTCCGGCAGACACCAATTAATTACACTCACCGGCCACTTTATTAGGTACACCTGTCCAACTGCTCGTTAATGCAAATATCTAATCAGCCAATTGCTTGGCAGCAACTCACTGCCTTTGAACATGGCATGGTTGTTGAAAAGGTACCACCCAAGTGACAGCTCTTGTACCTTCAGTTGTGAGAGTGTAGGAATCAGTTCGCATTTAAGCAATGTGATGGGGAGTTTTGCTTGGGCAAGTACCACCAAGGAACCACCATTGCAAGTTTGTTTATTTGGTTTTGCCTCCAAACTGGCAAATCAGCCTTGAGTGAGTGACTATAACTGAGATTGAGCAGTTTTACCACCCTTTGAGTAACTTGGAATCAAGGTTTACCTCTGTTACACCCTTCTAAACCACACTACAAATCCGGGTCATGGCACCAACTCGAATGAGAACTTGAACCCAGACATCCACAGCATCTAGAATCAGTTTCTATCCAGATTTGAGTGCAGTACTGCAATATCATTAATTCATTTTCATTTCGGCTCAGTCCCTTTATTAATCAGGGGTCGCCTCAGCGGAGTTAACTGACAACTTATTTTGGAATCGGATCATGACTCTTTAGGTCAGATCAGATCATGAAATCCCTAAAAATTCCCACCCTATATCCCTACATCTATCAACCAACAATGCCAATCAGCATAATTTTAATTTAATAATTCACCATTCACATTTACAGTAAACAAACTATTAGTTCTCTAACTTCACCTGGGACACATTCCTAGAGGTACTATATTCAGAGACAGCTTCTCCCATAAATCTCAATGTTTTCCTCCACTTTTCATGCTCTCTTCTGTTTTTTAAGCGATATCAGTTTTATTTTTAATGATGAATGGATGCGTTCAGTACGATTTGACTTTGAATCATAATTTTCAACACATTTCTTTAAAACAAAGCATCCGAAGACAGCAGTCACAGAAAAAAAAAACAAGAGACGAGACGCTCTAAAATGTAGACAGAGCCTAATATGAGAGCGCTTTCATTCTGACAGTGATGCTCCAATGCAAAACCCTGTCATTAGAGCTCTTCGGTTAGATCAGGGATGTCCAAACTTGGTCCTGGAGGGCCGGTGTACTGCATATTTTAGGTTCATCCACAATTAAACACACCTGAACCAGCTAATCAAGCTCTTTATAGGTATACTAGAAACGTCGAGGGAGGTGTGTTGAAGGAAGTTGGAGCTAAACTATGCAGGACACCAGCCCTCCAGGACTGAGTTTGGACATCCCTGTATTAGATCAAATCATCACTTCCTGATAAAACTGGCAGCAAATATCAAAGTAGTTTCCTTGGAGCCAAAAGAATTAGGGAAAAGAGTAGGATAAGAATTGTTTTGGAATCAAATCAGGACTCTTTGAATCAGAATGGATCATGAAATCCCTAAAAGGTCCCACCCTATATCCCTACATCTATTAACCAGCAATGGCAATCACCATATTTTTAATTTAATAATCCACCATTCACATTTACAGTAAACAAACTCTGTTAGTTTTCTATCTTCACCTGGGACACATTCCTACAGCTACTATGTAGACTGACAGCTTCTCCTCTACATTCTTTCAATGTTTTCCTCCACTTTTTGGTAACATTGATGTCCTCTTCTGTTTTTTTAAGCAATATCGGTTTCATTTTAATGATGAATGGATGCGTTCAGTACGATTTGACTTTGAATCATAATTTTCAACACATTTCTTTAAAACAAAGCATCCGAAGACAGCAGTCACAGAAAAAAAAACAAGAGACGAGACGCTCTAAAATGTAGACAGAGCCTAATATGAGAGAGCCTTCATTCTGACAGTGATGCTCCAATGCAAAACCCTGTCATTAGAGCTCTTCGGTTAGATCAGGGGTGTCCAAACTTGGTCCTGGAGGGCCGGTGTCCTGAATATTTTAGTTCCAACCCCAATTAAACACACCTGAACCAGCTAATCAAGATCTTTCTAGGTATACTAGAAACGTCGAGGGAGGTGTGTTGAAGGAAGTTGGAGCTAAACTATGCACTCCAGCCCTCCAGGACCGAGTTTGGACACCCCTAGATTAGATCAAATCATCACTTCCTGATAAAACTGGCGGCAAATATCAACGTAGTTTCCTTGGAGCCAAAATAATTAGGGAAAAGAGTAGGATAAGAATTGTTTTGGAATCAAATCAAGACTCTTTGAATCAGAATGGATCATGAAATCGCTAAAGAGTCCCACCCTATATCCCTACATCTATCAACCAGCAATGGCAATCACCATATTTTAATTTAATAATCCACCATTCACATTTACAGTAAACAAACTCTGTTAGTTTTCTAACTTCACCTGGGACACATTCCTACAGCTACTATGTAGACTGACAGCTTCTCCTCTACATTCTTTCAATGTTTTCCTCCACTTTTTGGTAACATTGATGTCCTCTTCTGTTCTTTTAAGCAATATCGGTTTCATTTTAATGATGAATGGATGCGTTCAGTACAATTTGACTTTGAATCATAATTTTCAACACATTTCTTTAAAACAAAGCGTCCGAAGACAGCAGTCACAGAAAAAAAAACAAGAGACGAGACGCTCTAAAATGTAGACAGAGCCTAATATGAGAGAGCCTTCATTCTGACAGTGATGCTCCAATGCAAAACCCTGTCATTAGAGCTCCTCAATTAGATCACTGTCTCGCTGCACTGGAGAGAGAGCACCGAAAGTTTAGGATCTCGGGGGGTGGATGGGGAATGATGTGCTGGTGAGAGGTGGGCTTGGGGGGGCATTTGCAGAACATGACAGCGGCGGTTTTCCAGATAAGCTCCGCTGTCAGCCTCATACAGACTCAAAACCCCCCCTCCAGATTTCCGGCACCCCCCTACTGATAACAATTAGATGTAATTGGACAGTCCGGTGAAGCTGAGCAATTTGACTACAGGCGTGGGGTTCGGGCTCTTAAGCGGGAGATGACAGCTGATTGGACCAAGATGACGATTAGTTAGACACTCTGGTGAAGGGTCCACTCTCGCTTTCGCATAGGAGATTTACCATCAAAGCGCTGTCACTGATTTGACTATCCCGGCACACCGACTGCTCACTGCAAAGCGCACTACCTCTTCAGCTTTATTTGAGAATTACCATAATACTGATTTCCAGGAGCCGCTATGCTATTACTATAGTGTGTTTTTAACCTTGGAGCGCAGTCGTTTCTCAAACTGAAGCTATTCGTGACTTGGCATGCGACGATAACTGGTTAACTGTGGTTTGGAAAAGTTGAGGTTTTAAAACTGCTAAAATTTTCTGTTATATTATTCCCACACAGTGCCGGGGGTTGTGTTGTCATGATACTGGAAGTTGGGACCAATCGATTTAAAAAACAACCATTTCCCGCTAACATTTGAGCTCTACTGAGCACGCTCTCAAACAGCGCTGATTTGCCATTGTGTTCACGTGCTCAACAGAAATGACTGTAATTGGCCGTGAAGGTCATCAGTTCAACGAACTCACCGCTGTTTACTGAGTGTAACCACAGATACAGGGAAACTGGAGTGTTTTAAAGCCATAAAAATCTCTATAAGCTGACATAGAAGTGATCTGCTGATGAATCGCGTCTTTAAAATGCTCCAGTGTCCCTGTATCTGTGGTACACTCAGTAAACAGATGTGAGTTTGGTAAACTAATGACCTTAAGCACGTTAACACAATGGAAAATCAGTGGTACGAATGAGCTCAACATCGCTCAAATGGACATTTTTCAAATTAAAAATTTCACGAATCCTAGTATTGCAGTGGCGTATTTAGGCATTGGCAATACAGGTGATTGCTCAGTGCGACATCTTGCTGGGCCCCCCAACTCCACTCTACACTTTTGTCTGCAACAAAACAACCCCTAACCCCCCCCATCCCCCCCCCCCCCCCCCACTCCCTCTGCTCTTTATTTTCATTTGCGTCACTCCACCCCGCCTACTCTACACTTGAACATCAGTACAGTGACACCACTAGCTGAGGGTGATGCATTACAAGTATCGCAAGTCACACAAAACTTTTCTATGTAATGAGTTAGGTAATGCATTACGTTAAAAATTAAGTGATATTATTTGAGTATATATTTGAGTACTTCTAGATCTGCCATGGTGACAGTACTTAAAGTTTGACTACAGGCCTAACTAGGTTAATTAGGGTAAAGTTATGGTAATTAGGCAAGTCATTGTATATTATGGTAAAATGGTGTTTAAAAAATTAAAAACTGCTTTTATTCTAGCCAAAATAAAACAAATAAGACTTTTTTCCAGACGAAAAAATATTATAGGAAATACTGTGAAAGTTTCCTGAATCTGTTCAACATCATTTGGGAAATATTGGAAAAAGATTTTTAAAAAAAATGTACAGGAGGGCAAATAATTCTGACTATATTCAACATGGAGCTGAAATTTTTCCTTGAAGATTTTGGTCTATATTATTTGTATTTTTGATTAAACCTATTTGTGTTTAAGTTATGATAAAAACAAAACACATGAAGACAGAAAAAAGCTTTTTTTGTTTACAAGTAGATACTTCTTTATTTTGGTTATATAATGTGTCATATTTATTCATTTTCCTTTAGTCTATTATTTACCAGGCGTAGCAACAGAGGAATGAACTGCCAACTATTCCAAATATACATGTATGTATATATATATATATATATGTGTGTGTGTGTGTGTGTGTGTGTGTGTGTGTGTGTGTGTGTGTGTGTGTGTGTGTGTGTGTGTGTGTGTGTGTGTGTGTGTGTGTGTGTGTGTGTATATATAAGTGCTGTATTACTCCAAAAATCACGATTGCAATATATATATATATATATCCATGCCTAATATCCGATAGCCAGAAAGTGATTAATTGTTTATAAGTTGTTAGAATATTGGTGTTGCAGAAAGTCGAGAGACTGTTGTGTACACCATGATTTTATAAAAAAATTCACTTTAGTGTGACTAAAAAGTGGTCATTAACGAATGTTTTCTCAATTGAAAAGAGTAGCGGCTTGGTCCAGGAAACCGTGTTTCATACGGCACGACTTAACAAGCGGATGTCTACAGTATAAGTCACATAAAGCAATTAATTGCAAACTTAAATATATATAATTAAATAATAGACTTTAGAATTGGATGTTTTATGAGATTATTAAATTTTTAGTGATTACTTTGGGTTTAAAATAAGAATTTTGCAGGATCGCGAAATTTTATAAAACTTTTTGTTGATTTTTTTTTTGGGATTTAATAATCGCTCCACGAAAAACTGGGGGGTACGATATATTTATAGCAAAACCATTCTGAGAGCCATCCAATTCAGGTGAAAATCACCAAAAATGCAGCCGGTGTCTGGCAAGTAAAAAAATGCAACAGTTAATGTCGTAACAGTGTGAGTTAATATCATATTTTATTGACCCTAATGCAACCCAGGCTCATTCTGAAAATGCACCCCTATATACATTTCTGGAGAGCGCCACATACGTCCCAGGAGCTACGTTTTTATTTTTTGCAGTTTGTTTTCGCGAATCCACCAGAGGCTGCTGTGTACGCCTTTTCAGATCTCTAATTTCTCCTGCGAGTGCAATTTGCGCCTGCTGTTCTCGCATAAATCCACTGTTGACTGACTAACTACTGACTGACCAATCGACTGACCCACCCTTCTCCTTCCCTAAACCCAACCAACAGTTTTAAAAAGCAATCCGAAAAAAGAAATCCTGCTTTCTGAAACCGTTCCCTCGAATACTCGAATCCCATCGTTGTGGTCAACTCCACTCTGTGTCTCAAGTCCGCTGACGCACATGGCGAGTCACTGGACACACAGCGGGAAAGCCATCCATACGGAGGTAAACAGTCAGCTGGTAAGCGAGAAAAGGAATGGTGTCACTTCGCCCCATAGCATTTGTTTTAAAATTTAAATGCAGTCATACGTACTACTGGCTACATAGTTAGCGATCTCCAGAAGCGTATATAGGGCTACATTTTCAGAATGAGCCCATGTTGCTCTATTAATAAGAAAAGTACATTTATAGAAGAACAGCATCTATTAGCCACAACAATAAACAGCGTTTGCCATTGCAGTGTGCTGTTTCTAAAATAAAAACTGTTCAAAATATAGTATATTTTTCTCTTTTACACAGCAGCCAGTCTAAAACTAGAAACAGCCCAGCTCTTTTCTGTGCAGGTGAACAGAAGGAAATGCTTTTTAAGACTGTGTGCGTCTCCGCAAACAACACCACAGCATTTCACTCCGACACAAATTCCCATGCAGAACCAGGAGACTTTCTCCAGAACGAACGCGCTTTATTTACACACACATCGGCTGGGGTTTTATGAATAAGCATGGGTAGTTCCAGCAATCGACTCATTCTGTGTACATGTTTGTGAATAAACTACCCTCATAAAGTTGCCATATTAAATGCGTAGTTGAGTCAGATTAGGTTAGTTGTCTATGTAGTGGGGGTGAAATGAATAGGCGCAGGCAGGTGGGGGGGGGTTATTTTTCATTGTAACGACCCCTACACACACCTAAATCAGTGCTGTGGGAATGGGGCGATAATAT
The DNA here is from genome assembly GCF_052040795.2 of Danio rerio. Taxonomy (NCBI): domain Eukaryota; kingdom Metazoa; phylum Chordata; class Actinopteri; order Cypriniformes; family Danionidae; genus Danio; species Danio rerio. The sequence continues at coordinate 39,323,086 of NC_141045.1, forward strand.
TAGCCTAACTGCAGGGGATTAAATATAGTGATGTGACTCTGTGCTCGCCCCAGAGAGAGGGAGGGAGGGAGGAAAAAAACGGATTTGTATTGTACTGATGACAGCTCATTAAAGCCAGTGAGAAACCTATTGAACAGTGCTCCATAACACTAAATTATATTTAATCTAATTACACTTGGCCATAGACCTCTCTCTCTCTCTCTCTCTCACTCTCTCTCTCTTTTGCTCTCTCTCTTAGCTGTAATCACTGGATGTATTTATACAATGAGGAACTCGACGGCCACCGCTGTGCTGCACCTGTAATTAAAGACGCTAATTTTACAGAGAGACTTCAGCAGTGTTTTCATTACCAAATCAAATTTGCGTTTATGCAACGAAAGACTGATAATTAACACTTTAAATAGACTGGAATGCATATAAAATGTATATACACTCACCGGCCACTTTATTAGGTACACCTGCCCAACTGTTTGTTAATGCATCAGCCAATCACATAGCAGCAGCTCACTGCATTTAGGCATGTAAACATGGTCAAGATGATCTGCTGCATGTCAAAGTGAGCATCATGGAAATAATGCAGTAATGCATTAAACACAACCCCTAAAAATTCAGCAGCAGTCATTCTAATCCTGGTGACAATTGTAATCCATTGTAATCCAGGTGACAATGGTTGGCCAACAAATACATTTTAGTATAATAGTAGTGCTCTCTTTTTAATTAAAACCTTTTTTTGATCTAAAGTTTCCTTCATCTAAGGGTTTGTTTACATACTAAAATCTAAAACCCAGATTTTTCCTACTGTTTTTGAAACATTTAAAACATGAGCTGATTATTAAAGTGTGTCTTACTCTGGGAAAACCTGCAGAAATCATGACTTTCGTAAATATATATGACACGAGGAATGTACTAATGTGGTAATCGCTGTTTAAGTCTATAAATCACTAATATTCTGGCCTCCGGGCGAACGCGTGTCTGCATTTCTGTACGCAACATCCTCAAGTTTGCACATGTTTACTGATGTCAATATTGGGCAACTCTCATGAAGAAGAGTTCAGGGTTTGGCATGAAGAAAATGATTTGATTTAAATACTTGCAAGACGTTTAAGCATTTTACCCTTCATATTCCCATTGTAAAATGATCTTTACTGTATTTTAAGGTACAACTCTCATTATTAATGAAGCATTAAGTATGACTTTTAGCTCTGTGAACTCCTAATTTGCTGCTTATTAATATTTATTAAGATATTAGTTGTGGTTTAGACATTGGGTGGGATTAGGGATGTAGAATAATATCATGCATAATGGTCAAACTTAATATTAAGTGTACTTAACTACTATGTACTTACAGCTGTTCTTAATGCATTCATGATGTATTGCGGGAGACGTCTGGTGCTCTTGAGGTGGGATACGGGTGGGGTTAGGGACAGGTTTGGTGGTGTAAGTAGGTTTAGAGCTGGGTTAAGGTGTTTGGAATGGTCAACAGTGTATTTATAAATGTAAATATAGAGATTTGTTACAGATGTAATGACATGCAGATGTTTTAATCAAGCACAATGTAAAATATGTAGTTACACGTTAAATACATTTTAACGAGTTTTAAATTTTACTGTAAGTGCAAATTAGTTAGGGACACTTAATATATAAGTAGGACCTGCTTTATATGTACTAATAAACCGCCAATATATCTTAATAGTATGGAGAGACAGAATCAATAAACTTTCTTTGCAGAATTTTGTAAAAAATATATATATATATTAAATGAGCTAAAAAAAAGAGTATAGGGACTGAAAACTTGATTAAAAGTAAATGTATATCTTTTATTTAAGGTTGACAATCCAAATCCAATTAAAATCACTTGTTTGGTTAAGCTCTCATATCTCACATCACCCACTTAAAATATAACTTTTTTCATATTGTATTGCAAATAAATTGTCTTAATGTGCATATTAGTCAACTGTATTACGTAAATTTATATTGAAACATAATAAATAAATATATGTACTCTAATTTACTTAATAAGGAAATAAATAGACTGAATAATACGCTGTGAAAAAGTAGTTTTTGTTTAGTTTTTAGCATCGTTATCGCACTTTGCATCCGCAATAGTCACATCACAAAGATATGCAATGTCTAGTCTAAATTATAGTTGATCAGGAGCTACAGAATTGTAATTAATCACTGTATTTATACAGAATTTATAGGATTTATGCAACAAATTACTTAGAAGCGTTGTCTTGTTTCTAGTTCAAATATCAACATTTCAAAGCGAAAACAAGATTATTTTACTCCCCCACTGGCAGATAATTTAGCTTGTTTTAAGGAAAAACTCTTCATTTTGATTTATTTTTTCTGATAGTAAAAACAAAACAATATACTGTTTAACCTGCTCTAAGAATTGTTTTGATATTTGTACTGGAAATAAGACAAAGCAAGGTAAAAAAAGCATTGTTTTTACTTCATGGTTAATCAGTTTCTTTACCTGAATGCTGTTAGACGCCCTAGAAAATCGTCAAACAGTGCTACTCAAAACAACGTTTGAAACTGTTTTCATATTGCAATATTTAATGCAGTAAAATTAAATATTGCAATATCAGATTTTTCAGTATCAGTGCAGCTTTAATTCCTAAATCAAGACACGTTTGCACAAGTAAAACAGTATTTTGTTTTCAGAAATAATAATTAGAAGTGAGTTTAACTTAAAACAAGCTAAATAATCTGCCAATGCAGTATGTAAAATAAACCTTTTTTCAAACCAAAAACAAGATGATTTTACTCACCCCATTATTAGATTATTTTGCTTATTTTAAGTTGAAACTCACTTTTCTTCCACGTATTTCTGAAAACATCCTATTTTTTACTTGTCCAGAAATTGCTTCATGATTTAAAAAAATAAAGATGTTTGAACTTGAAACGAGACAAACTTTTAAGCATGAAAAACCTTTATTATTGCAGTGCGGGCTCAAAAATGAGCTGAAATCTGTGAAAAAATAGTTTCTATTCTTAGAGTTTTTTAATTTTTGTGTTGTCGGTTTGCACAATATATAGTTTGAGCATCAATTTTGCAAAGTGCGCATCCGCAATAGTCACATTGCAAAGATATGCAATGTCTAGTCTGAATTATAGTTGATCAGGAGCTACAGAATTGTATTTAATCACTGTATTTATACAAAATTTATAGGATTTATGCAACAAAAATTGTACTTGTTGATATTTGAACTAGAAACAAGACAAAATTTCCATTTCAAAGCAAAAACAAGATTATTTTACTCCCCCACTGGCAGATAATTGTGCTTGTTTTAAGGAAAAAACTCTTAATTTTAATTATTTTCTTCTAATAATGAAAACAAAACCATATTTTTACCTGCTTTAAGAATTTTTTGATATTTGGACTGGAAATAAGACAAAACAAGGTAAAAAAAAAAACATTTTACCTGAAAACTGTCTATTAGTGCTACTCAAAACATCTTTTGAAACAGAAATATTTAATATTGCAATATCAGATTTTCCAGTATCAGTGCGGCCTTAATTCTTAAATCAAGACACGTTTGCACAAGTAAAACATTATTTTGTTTTCAGAAATAATAATTAGAAGTGAAATTAACTTAAAACAAGCTAAATAATCTGCCAATGCAGTATGTAAAAATATTATTTTTTTTAACCAAAAACAAGATGATTTTACTTACCCCATTATTAGATTATTTTACTTATTTTAAGTTGAAACTCACTTTTCTTCCACGTATTTCTGAAAACATCCTATTTTTTACTTGTCCAGAAATTGCTTCATGATTTAAAAAAATAAAGATGTTTGAACTTGAAACGAGACAAACTTTTAAGCAAGAAAAACCTTTATTATTGCAGTGCGGGCTCAAAAATGAGCTGAAATCTGTGAAAAAATAGTTTCTATTGTAGAGTTTTTTTCATGTCAAATATCCAGACATTCTTATTAGGGCTGCACAATATCTAGTTTTAGCATCAATATTGCAATTTGCAAGTAAAATGAAAATGAAATATTGCAATATCAGATTTTCCAGTATCAGTGCAGCTTTAATTCTTAAATCAAGACACATTTTCTAGACGAGTAAAACATTATTTTGTGTTCAGAAATAACTATTAGAAGTGAGTTTGTACTTTAAGCAAGTAAAATCTACATATGTAATATGTATTTTTCCACGACATTATTAAATCCTTTTGCTTATTTGAAGTTTAAAACTCACTTTTCTTCCACTTATTTCAGAAATCACCATATTTTTCACTTGTCCTGAAATTGCTTCTTAATTTATAAAAATTACAAAAACATGCAAGACATACTTTAAAGCAAGAAAAACCCCTTTTTTGCAGTGCGGGCTCAAAAATCTGTGGAGCTTTCAGCCACAATCTGGTGCTGCAGAGAATCTGTGTTAATATTAAGAGTTGCTGCTCCTTAAGCTCAAGTGTTACCTTGAATATTACTGTTGCACATCACATTTTAAACCATACTGAAATATATCCCAAACATGGTTTCGTGACATTCGCCTTCTTACACTCGATGTGAACATATACTCTCTCTGATATATATTCATAGAGCGCTATATTTATAAAACACCAGCGCTCAAAAGCATTGCACGTCTCGCTGCTTGTATACCTGCCAAACCGCTATAAATGCACTTGTTTATTTATTTTATCCTAAACTTGAGTGTGTTTGTCATTAGTCTGGTGGCGTGAGCTGGTCTGCGGGCACAGATGGGACATGAATTCAAAATTTATGATGTGTGTGTTGTTCCCCTCTTCAACGCGCTCATCTCCAGCAACTGCTACAAGCACTTTTGTTGTTATTTCTGTCAGAGTCAAACCCAGCAGTTGCCCGTGTCACCAGGGGGGTTGAGCGCCACCAAAAAACACGGCTCTAATGAAGCACCTTTCTGCATGCATGTGTGTGTGTGTGTGTGTGTGTGTGTGTGAGCTGAACGTCTCAGAGAAGTGATGTTTCTCCCTAGGTGCGTCTGCTCGAGTCCCCCGGCCCCAGTGTGTGTGTGCATTCTGGAGACACTCGCTAGTAGACGCTCCTTGATCTTCCCTTGCAGTCAATAAATTAAACTTCGACCCTTATTTTGCGCGGCGCGCTGGAGAGAGAGAGCGGTGTGGAGACCTGTTACAACAGCTCAGCCCCGCGTTTGTAACTTTAATAATCTCCAGCTGTCAGGGACAACCTTCCCTGCCACTTCTGGTTAAAACTTGTCTCCTAGGCATGAAATAATTAAAGGTGCCAGGTAGGAACCGGCAGGTCGAGGTGAGCAGAGACAGAGTCAGAGACTTTATTAGATAAATAGCCCTTGAAATGGAAAGTGTGAACAAAGATAGAAGTGCGATTTTCCAGGGGCCCGCACCCTGTCCTTCTCACTGAGGGTCCCTAGGTAGTGCTAAAGGGGACAGATTGGAAGACCTTGTCTGTCAATTGTTCTGACAAGGAAAGAAATATCTAGCACCTATACTTCCTCAAATGCGACCTACGCTGAGTTTTTTTTTTTTGGGATAAGGGTTTGGAGAGCTGCGGAAAAACTAGCCGAGTCTTGCACCATTTCTTGGTCTTTTAATTGCAGGGGAGTTTGGACAAAGAGTCTGGGATTTTGCTCACTCTGTTTGACAAGTTTGCAGCATGTTTTGCTATCTGATGGCTGGTTTATGAGGTGTAAATTTGGTTATTATGCACTCGTAGATTGTGAACTACAATACACTTGATGCACTCGTAACCCCCTGAAGCGACTTGAGTATCTTGCTAAGTGTCTCGCTTGAGGGTGTAATGCTTAGAAGTGAGCTTGGATATTGGGGGCTGTATTTTAATGATCTAAGCACATGGTCTAAAGTGCACTTAGGATGTGTCCGAATACACTTTTGGCTGTTTTAAGGACGGGAAAAATAGTTGGCGCTTGTGGCGCATGGCCTAAAAGGGTTGTCTTTACTCTCTTAAAGGGTCACAGCACACATTTTTTTGAGATGTTGACAGTCATATATGTGTCTCACGCTGCTCTAAACACTATTAGCACACATATATTTAATACAAAAACAACCAATTTTCACTTTTTTTTTTTTGTATTTCAATTAAATTCGTTCTTCCGGCTTGAATAGAAATTTAGAAGCTACCTCACAGCGATTAGATCCTTGTGTAAATTCCAGCATGGAGACTGGTGCAATGTGACGTCAATGTACGTCTTTGAGTACATGGTGACGTCTTTGAGTTTTCAGCATTAATTCATGAGACTTGGTTTGAACCAATCAGCGTGCTCTATTGTGTATGGTAGCACATTGTGTTGCCAACCGTAATTAAAACAAGTAGAAGAAGAATTGTTTGGAGACACGGGTCATCAGTGTTGTGTTTATAAATGTGCTGTAACCAAGGATTTGTTTTCATTTCTCGCTATGAGAGCGCAGCTGGACTCACGCATGGATTACTGTTGTCTGCTAACATGCAACAGAAATACGTTTGTAAGGAAAATATTTTTACCCGAGAGTTTTTTACATCTGGAAATGGTGAAATCCGCATATGCCGCTGGTCTTCTTCTAAAAAAAAAAAGACGTGTGGCCCAGTTGGTGTTGATTGTCCTGTCTCTACAGATTTGGAAGTGTGGGATCAGTGCTCTTTGTTTGTGTTTGTTCCGAGGCAAAGTGAGTTCAATACTCTTTCAGTTTTTAAAGACAGACCTTAGTCAAAATGATTCAGTTACTGAGTTAGCAGTACGTCAATATCACTACAATATTATCGACTGAAAGATCCACGGCAAATGCTGTTCTCCAAGTGTAAACATGTAAACACCGTAATCGAACCGTCGTGTAGGATTTTAAGTGCGTATGATTTTTGCTGCATTTTGTGACAGGATGGTCCATACACACACGGCTGTTTGATGATGTTCTCTTCGCCTACCGAGTCTGCATCTATTGAGAAAGGTGGAGAAATACGTTTATTTAAATAAGTTCTCTTATACCGCGTGCGGTGTCAAGCATTCCATTAAAACTACAGTCTTCCTCGTATCCAATATCTCGTTTGCCACGGGAGGCATGCAGGAAATGTTCTTAAATGTACTTAAAAGTGCCAAACTGCGTATAAAGTCAACAAATTAAGAATGAAACAACCGGAATTACATGAAACTCCGGAGGAAATGTGGATAGCATGCTGAACATGTAAACAGGATCATGAAAGGAACATTCAGAAAGCTACTCATGTAAACACTTTAATCATATTGTAGGCTTATTCAGATTAAGGTAAATAATTTGATTACTGATGTCTATGTAAACACAGTCATTGTATATCTCCCCTACGTCTGTGTTTGTGTTGCCTCTGTGAAAATCAGCAAGTGCATGTACTGAAACTCCCCTTTTAATGCAAACCCTTCCCTCTTTTGCCACTTGACACTCCCATCTAAACAAAGCTAGACTTACTTTCCTTACCCTTTTTCAATCTAGAGGTGTGAAAACACCCTGCCGAGATGGATGCGGGGGCGGGGGCGGGCGGGGTGTTCATGGCCCTTTAAGAATGGGCAAAATTGTTGCCGCTTCTAATGCATGGTCTAAAAGAGATTGCTTTATTCTCTTAATGAATTATGGGTGTGTTTTGAGCATAACATATATGATGAGATAATCTTATCTTCCAATCTTTTCAAATGACTTCGCACCATGACACACACCCCTTTAACCCTCTCAAGGCAGGCGTTGCTGATTTGCAACAGGTAAAAGCATAGATTTCGCCTGTTTGTAAAAGTTAATTTGAGCCTGAAAGGGTTAACATGAATTTACAGAACGAGCTGGATTCACTGACATGAAGATGAGGTGGGAGGAGGTAGCGTAATTATAATTATTTAGATAATAATTATAGTTAATCTTTAATTTTTTATACCTAAAGATATCTGTGTGTTGCTGTGCATCCCTGCATGTGTAATAAGCAATGTGCATCTGTGTTTTGGACCCACCTATCACTAACACGCTCTTTAAGTAACAAAAAAAAGAGTTCAGAGCACAGTTTTTTGCACAGTTGCCTCAAAATAGCAATGCACCAACAATCTTGGCGCAAGGCTGAAACTAGCAAAAACAAACTATGCTTTGCGCCTGGAGCCACATTGCACCAGGCGAACAGTATTATAGGACACTAGGTCTTTAATTTGTGGGCTCGGTAACTTTTAAGAAGGCTACGCTGGTCTTTAGCTATGTAGTTTGTATATTTTTCAACCTTGGTTTTGGTTTCCTTTAGGTGTTCCTGACGTCAGTGATTTGTGGAGACACGTAGAGTATGGATGGGGAGATCTTCAAGTTGCCAGTGCAGATCTTGTTCAAGGTAAGTTATTTTACTGTACTTGGGTTTAAGTGCGGAAAATGAAACAGATCCGCACGGATTTAAGTGTGAGGAGAGTTTATCGATGGTCATATGTGGAACAGTATTTATCGACAAAAATAATACAGGGCTCAACAATAAGGACAGCCCGATGGCCCGGGGCCAGCGTGTGAGATGCTCGGGACAGTAGACAGGATCGGGCCACTGATGCCCTGTCACTAAAGTTTAATTTGCCTGTGACTATTTGTTAATTGCATGCAAAAACAGGCAGAATCGAGAAACTGTTTGTGTTTTTAAGCGTTCAAATGCTACCTTCTCGGTTCCTCTTATCTGATTGGATGTTTGCATATTAATTTTTCCCGGAACACCAGTACAGCGAAGAGACAGCAACATGGGGGCAACATCAGGTGATGATGCTAAAGGAAAACATTGGTTTCTAACGTGTTGTAAGCAGACATTTATGCGGGTACACCACGACTAAAAAAATGAAGTGATGTTTTGTAGAGTTTGACGTCAGTTTGGCAGGTCAGCCATCTTTTGTTTTGCAATAAAATACCTGCACATTTTGCTACTTTGAATTTTGCTCATTATACATTTATTAACATGTTTAAATATTTAAGTTCTAGATTTACACACATTTTGGCACGTTTTTCTTTTAATTTGTGGTAAGAAATACTATTAACTTTTTTTTTTGGTAGGGCCAGTGAAAATCTGAACCACATGTCCGATCGGACCAGCAGAAAAATCCTTAGCGTTGAACCCTGTAATACCTGTATATGCTCTGTGACAGTAAAATAACCCAATCACCTGTTTTTCTGTGTTTAACTGAACTATAGATACTTAATTAAATTATTGTGAAATGAGCCTTTCCATGAACTAAATTAATATGACTTAATAGACATTTTTAACCTTCGCAAAAAGTCATCTCAAAATTGATGATGATCATACTTCATGTTGATAGGTTTACGTATGATATTACATATATTAACTTTAATCGAAAGAGCTGTAGGTATCCTATCATGGCTGTTCCTGGAAATGTATATTAATAATTGCACTTTGTGCATTTTGAATTGAAACAAGGCAGCATGGTGGCTTAGTGGTTAACACTGTGGCCTCACAGCAAGAATGTCACTGGTTCGAGTTGGTGTATCTGTGTGGAGTTTGCATGTTCTCCGTGTTGGTGTGGGTTTCCTTCACAGTCCAAACACATGCGCTATAGGGGCAACTAAATTGGCTGTAGTGTGTGTGTGTGTGTGTAAATGTGTGTGTATGGGTGTTTTCTAGTACTACATGTAGGTTGCAGCTGGAAAAGCATCCAACATGCTGGATGAGTTGGCGGTTCATTCCGCTGTGGCGACCCTTGATGAATAAAGGGACTAAGCCGAAGATAAATGAATGAATGAATTGAAACGACTACTATTGGATACTACTAAACTGTTATATAATTTTAGATGTTTTAGATGCTCTTGCTGAGGCGAAGGTTTAGGGTTTTCTTATTGTTGACAGATTGACCACCAAAAATCACCAAATTGTACAATATATCCCAATTCTAGTGCAGTTCGAGTGGTTTTGAGGTATTCAGCGCTGCCATGAGTTCTTGAGGCCAGTAATGCAGTTCATCAGGCTTCAGTAACCGTCGCTGTTTACCGTCACTAAGCACATTAGAGCTGCATATAAATTGATTTCATAAATAAACCTCAGCTCATAATCAGAATAAAGGCTCTTCTGGAAGGTGAGGATCCACTCACTTCACTTCAGGCTGTCAAGGTCACAAGGTTTGTGTGTGTGTGTGTGTGTGTGTGTGTGTGTGTGTGTGTGTGTGTGTGTGTGTGTGTGTCTGTGTGTGCGTGTGTGGGTGACATGATTATTGAGACTCTGTCGTCACTGCAGCTTCAACATACACAAACACACTCTGACTTTTCATTCTGTTTTCATGATTTATTAGTTGACACTTTCTTTCTCTCTCTCTCTCTCTTTCTCTCTCTCTCTTTCTCTCTCTTTCTCTCTCTCACTCTCTCTCTCTCTGTAGATTTATTGGCAAACTGTATATAAATATGTGGAAATATTGAAACTCTCTCTGCTTTCTCCTCTTTCTGTATCAGTTCTGCATGTACAGATCTTTATTTCTGTGTATTTTATAATTGTTGGTAAATCTTTGACAATACTGTGCAAGTCATGCCAATACAGCTCTGTTCCTTCTCCTCGTTTCTCTTCTTTTTCTTTGTTTCGGCTCTCTTTTTCTCCTCATTCTCTCTCTTTCTCTTAGTTTTTCTCTTTCTTTTTCCCCTATTTTTTCTCTTCCTCTTTTTCTCCTTCTCTCTCTTGTTTTTTCTTATTGTTTTCTTCCTCTTCTCCTCGTTGTCTGTCTTTTCCTCTGATTTCCACCTTGTTTTTTCACATTTTTCTGGTTTTCTCTTTCTCCTTTTCCTCTTTCTCTCTGTTTTCTGTTTTTTTCTCTCATTTTTCTTATTTTCTCTCCTCATTTTCTTTTGTCTTTTTCCTCATGTTATCTCTCTTTTCTCCTCATTTTGCTTTTTTCCATTTTCTCTCTGTTTTTCTTTTCGTTTTCTCTTTCTTTTCTCATTTTTCTCTTTTTTTCCTGTTTTCTCTCTTTTCTCCTCATTTTCTCTTTCTTTTCTCATGCTTTCTCCCCTTGTTTTCTTCCTCCTTTTATCTCTTTTTTCTGTGTTTTTCTCATTTTTCTTTTTCTCCTCATTTTCTTTCTTTTTTTCCTGATTTTCTCTCTTTTCTCATAATTTTCTTTTTCTCAGTTTTTTTCTTTTTTACATTTTTTTTCTTTCTTTGCTCATTCTCTCAATTTCTCAGTTTTTCTTTTTCTCATTTTCTTTCTTTTTTTGCTTATTTTCTCTCAATTTCTCAGTTTTTCTCATTCTCTTTGTTTTCTTTTTTCTCTTTTCTTCCCCTTTTCTCTCTCTCTTATTTTCTCTGTTTTCTCTGTTTTTCTTTTAAATCTCTCTTCTTTTCTCTCTCTTTCTCATGTTTTCTCATTCTCCTTGTTTTGTTAATTTTTTCGTTTTCTCTCTTTCTCCTCATTTTCTTTTTTTTCTCTTTTTTTAATTTTATTTTTTCCATCTCTCACTCTTTTCTTATTTTGTCTCTGTTTTTCTCTGTTTTCTCTGTTTTTCTTTTCATTTTCTCTTTCTTGTTTTTTCTTTATTTCTCCATTTTCTCCTTTCTCTTCCTTTTTTCCTAGATTTCTCTTTACTTTCTATTTTTTACTGTTCTCTTCTTATTTTCTCTCCTCATTTTTCTCTTTTTCTCTTCTTTTTCTGTTTTCTTTTTCTCATTTCTTCTTTTTCCACATTTTTCTTTTTTCTCATAATTTTCTTTCCTTTCCTCATTTTCTCTGTTTTCTTTTCATTTTCTCTCTATTTCTCATGTTTTCTCATTCTCCTTGTTTTGCTCATGTTTTTCGTTTTCTCTCTTTTTACTCATTTTGCTCTTTTCTGATTGTTTTCTCTTTCTTTTCTCATAATTTTCTCTTTTTCCTAATTTTCCCTTTCTTTATCTTCATTTTCTTTCTTTCTTATTTTTTTTCTCTTTCTCTGTTTTCTCTCTTTTCAGCTTTTTCTTTCTTTTCTCCTCTTTTTCTCCTTGTTTTCTCTCTCTTCCTCCTTTCTCTCTCTCTCTCTCTCTCTCTCTCTCTCTCTCTCTCTCTCTCTCTCTCTGTCTCTAAATATTTACCAGCCTCTAACCAAATTTACAGTTTAATTTGCGTTGTGCGTTTGTGTATTGATTGGCAGAGCGGCTGATTAGCGGGGCCGTTTCTTCATTCTTCAAGCAGCGGGGCCTTCCCGAGAATAACAATCCTGTCAAATTAACCACGGGCACCTTAAATTATTCAAATACTGTAAATCCTCCTTCTATACCGCGCTGCCTGCTCATAATTTGTCTTTTCATTGTTGCCAATTTACTGGCAATACCATCAATTAATGGTGCCAGCTCAGTGTAAACGGCGGAGGCAGAAGTGTGGACGCGTGAGCTGGCAGACGCCGGAGAATTTAACGCCGGCTTTCATTCATTCATTACTCTGACACTCAGAAAAAAAACTCCCATAATTACATTAGCTCTGTGTTTTACTGCGCGCCTCGCCGGCCAGCTCATGCCATGTGCTCAGAATCACCCATAAGCACCTCTGAGGCGCACGTTTACTCCTGTAGATTAGCCTGAGATCAGACTGAACGGGTGGGTTTGGGATTTGGTGTAAGGGTTTTAAACTGTTTTACATCTAGTGTGGAGCAAAATAAATGCTTAGGAGTGATATACACTCACCGGCCACTTTATTAGGTACACCTGTCTAACTGCTCGTTTACTCAAACTTCTAATCAGCCAATCTTATGGCAGCAGCTCACTGCATTTCAGCATGTAGACATGGTCAAGAGGATCTGCTGCAGGTCAAAGTGAGCATCAGAATGGGGAAGAAAGGGGATTTAAGAGACTCTGAACGTGGCATGGTTGTTGCTGCCAGACGGGCTGCTCTGAGTATTTCAGAAACTGCTGATCTACTGGGATTTTCATGCACAACCATCTCTAGGGTTTACAGAGAATGCTCCGACAAAGAGGAAATATCCAGTGAGCGGCAGTTCTGTGGGCGCAAATGCCTTGTTGATGAGGCCAGAGGAGAATGGCCAGACTGGTTCCAGCTGATAGAAAGGCAACAGTAACTCAAATAAGCAACCGAGCTCTGCAGAAGAGAATCTCCAGGCTCACCAAAACTGGACAATAGAAGATTGGAGAAACGTTGCTGCTCTGAGTCTCCATTTCTGCTGACACATTCGGATGCTCGGCTCACAATTTGGCTTCAACAACATGAAAGCATGGATCATCCTGCCTTGTATCAGCGGTTCAGGCTGGTGGTGGTGGTGTAATGGTGTGGGGGAGATTTTCTTTGGGTCCATTAGTACCAGTGAGCATCAACGCCACAGCCTACCTGAGTATTGCTGCTGACCATGTCCATCCCTTTATGAGCACAGTGTCTCCATCTTCTGATGGCTACTTCCAGCAGGATAACGCAGCATGTCATAAAGCTCAATCATCTCAGACTGGTTTCTTGAACATGTTGATGAGTTCACTGTACTCAAATGGCCTCCACAGTCACCAGAGCTCAATCCAATAGAGCAGCTTTGGGATGTGGTGGAACGGGAGATTGCCATCATGGATGTGCAGCCGACAAATCTGCAGCAACTGCATGATACTATCATGGAGCGAAATCTCTGAGGAATATTTCCAGTAGCTTGTTGAATCTCTAAAGGATTAAGGCAATTCTGAAAGCAAAAAGGGTCCAACCCGGTAATAGTGAGGTGTACCTAATAAAGTGGCCGGTGAGTGTAAATGGGAGTTTTGCATTTTGAGTTCTGTTTTATCAAGCCTTTGACTTGAATAATAATAATAATAGTGTTGTTAAAGACTGTAATATTGAACAGTAATGCAGTTAACACACACACACACACACACACACACACACACACACACACACACACACATGTTCAGTGTACATTTTCAGTAATACCGTACGGAGGTGAACGCTCTACTAAATCAACAATTGTTTTTTAATTTCCCTTTACTTTTAAGCTTTTATCTGATGACAAATGAGGAAGGCATCATTGTAAAGAGCCGATACACACCAAAAGTCATGTATGTACACATTTTTCTGTGTGTGTTTGTTGATTTGGTGAATGTGAATGTGTTGCTTTATGAGTGCGTTTTAATATGTGTGTGTTCTGTTTGTTTACAAGTACCCAAAGTTGTATGATTTGTGTTGGTGATTGTCTGTGTTTGTGTGAGTGTGAGTGTGTGAGCTGCTTTAGGAGTGTGTTGGTGTAAGTGTGTGTAGATGGTGGTGTGTGCGTGTGCATGTGTACTAAGAGTGTGTGTTAATAGGGGTATGTGTTTGTGTGTGTGTGTCTGTGTGTGTGTGTGTGTGTGTTGATGATGCTGGAGGTCAGAGAAGGAGATCAGTCATCAGCCAATCAGATTGAGCTCAGACTCTTCATCTCACACCTTGGATTAACACTAGACGCTGTGTGTGTGATGAGGACTCCCAAATCCAGCAAATCCAGCTCTTCATGTGGGATTCCTCATCAGCCACAGATAACACGCATACACACACAAGCAAGCACACACCCACTCTCTCACACAAAATGCACACACAAACAGAAACAAACACACACACACACACACGTCTACATACCTAAATGCATTGAGTTGCTGCCATGTGATTGGCTGATTAGAAATTTGCATTAACAAGCAGTTAGACAGGTGTACCTAATAAAGTGGCCGGTTGGTGTATACATGTACACACACACACAGCTGTGTAAAAATGAGTAAAAGCCACTTGAAAATTCCCAGTTTCATGTGTTTGTGCAGAATCTCAAGTGCATCAACACAGTATTCACATCTATAATTATTTCCATATTTACACAATAAAGCATATTATTTATATAAGATTAAAAATAATGGAGGTAAGCTTCAGAGACGCGTGGAGTTAAAACACAGGAGTTAATGTGGGATTTCTGTAATTATACTTGTGGTCCTCGACGGACCCGAAGCCTTAATGTGAAAGAAAAGAAACTACATCTAAACCCTGGAGATGCGTATTCATAATTCAAAACATTTTAATGCTGCTTTCATTGCATTCCTGATGAATAATCCTCCAGATAAAAATACACTCAACTATAGGAATAATAGTAAACAAAAAACTCTATCAATATGTTTAATTCGGGCTTTATGTAACGTCTAAACTAACTTCTAGTCAAAGTTATGATTTAATAGTATTATTAAAAATTAAATACACATTAAAAAAAAAAAATTAGTATAGAGATATACAATAATTATAAAAATAATATATTATTTGTAATGGTATGTTTTATTGCCTTTAAAAATGGATTATCGTTATTACTATTATTATTTTTATTATTATTATGCAAATTATTATTATATTATGCTGTTACAAATTACAAAAAAGCTTATTTTCTTTATAATTATTTAATATCTCAGTACAAATATTGTTTAAAACACATTTTAAAAAAATGTTTTTGTAATATTGATCGTTTATTTGTTTTAAAACAATTGCGTTGCATTTCTGGTGGCCAAGACAATAGTTTAATGTTTTAGCTTGTCCCAATTGCTGTCTTTTTTTTTATTTATTATTTTTTTTTTATTTATTTAACATCTAAAGTGGCTTGTAGTCAAAATTATGTACATATATTTAATTTTATTATTACAAACATGTTTTAAAAATTTGAACAATATTAGTACAGAGATGTAAAATGATTATAAATAAAAATATGTTTTTTTGTAATCTTATTTTAATTGTAATCTTAGTTTTATTGCATTTGAAAATGTATTATTATTTTTTTTTTATTTTAATTTATCCGTTTTACATCTAAACTAACTTGTAGTCAAAATTATGATTTAATATTATCATTAGAAAATCAAATACATATTTAGAAAAAAATAAACAACATCAGTAACGAGATATAAAATAGTTAAAAAAGAGAATGTTATGTTGTTTTTATATTGCATTTGATAATGTGTTGTTGTTGTTGTTGTTGTTGTTGTTGTTGTTAATTATCAGTAACAAGAACTATTAATATTGTTGCATTTAAAAATTTATTATTATATTATTATTATTACTATTATTATTACTTTTATCATCTTTTTTTTATTTACTCATGCAGCATCTAAACCAACTTGTAGTCAAAATTATGATTTGATACAATAATTGTTAGCAGGTAAAAATGTTCTTTGTTTTCTCTTTTTGTGTGCATGTAATAAACCTGAAGCTGTTGATAAAGCGCCGATAGCCTCTGATTTGCGTCTCTTCTTCAGATATGAATCCTAATCAGCTTTAATGTGTGTTTATCAGCATGCAGAAGCTTAAGTCTTCTTTTCTCAGAGAAGCACAAACTGCTGACAGCTCTCCTTTTTTACTGACAAATGCTGCACACACACAGATAAGAGCTCAGTGGGACACACAAACACCAGCAGACACAGACCACGCAAAACCATCAAATTATTATTATTGTTATTATTTATATACCGATAATACCTATTAATATTATTGATTATTCATTAATAATATTTTTATTAGTATTATTACAGATTTTTCATTATTATTATTATTATTATTATTATTATTAGTGGCGCAGTAGGTAGTGCTGTCTCCTCTCAGCAAGAAGGTCGCTGGTTCGAACCTTGGCTCAGTTGGCATTTCTGTGTGGAGTTTGCATGTCCTCCTTGCGATCGCGTGGGTTTCCTCCAGGTGCTCCGGTTTCCCCCACAGTCCAAAGACATGCGGTACAGGTGAATTGGGTAGGCTAAATTGTCCATAGTGTGTGTGTGTGTGTGTGTGTGTGTGTGTGTGTGTGTGTGTGTGTGTGTGTGTGTGTGTGTGTGTGTGTGCGTGTGCGTGTGCGTGTGGATGTTTCCCAGAGATAGGTTGTGGCTGGAAGAGCATCCGCTGGGTAAAAACTTGCTGGATAAGTTGGCGGTTCATTCTGCTGTGGCGACCGAGAAGAAAATGAATGAATTATTATTATTATTATTATTACTATTATTATTATTGATTTATCATTATTACTATTATTATTATTATCCAAAATGATTACCTAATTACAATCCATGTTTAGTTAGCAATATTTAAAACAATTCTATAAATGTGTTTGTATGTCTGTATATATATATATATATATATATGATAAAATAATCAATATTTTAAATTCAGTTTTAATTAATATTTTCACCTAATCATTAATTTTAATTATTTATTATTAAATTAATAATTTATTTGTAAATTTTTGTTTCACGTTTTTAATTAAAGAAACGTGTTTTTTAAGCATGACATGATGGCGATGCACCCGTGAGCTCAATAACGTCATTAGAGATCAACATTCAGTTTGTTCAGGGGTGGAAATATTTTGTCACGAGTCTCAGCTTTACTCCGAGTTCCAGGAGTTTTTCTGCTGACAGAGCAGCGCTTTTGATGAGCATCACCTGAACTGTGTGTGTGTGTGTGTGTGTGTGTGTGTGTGTGTGTGTGTGTGTGTGTGTGTGTGTGTGTGTGTGTGTGTGTGTGTGTGTGTGTGTGTGTGTGTGTGTGTGTGTGTGTGTGTGTGTGTGTGTGTGTGTGTGTGTGTGTGTGTGTGTGTGTGGTGTGTGGTTGTGTTTGGTTGTATGTGTGTTAATGTTGACTGAGGAATGACCTGTTTTAATGTGTCCTGAGGCTCACACACAGTGTCTGGTGTCATTATAGAGGTGGATTTTCAGCAGACGATGTTCAGATTCTGTCATGAAGATTGCAGGAGCTCAGCAGACAAAATCACATCATCTGCATCATACTTTATATCATTTATTAATAATTACAGTACTGTCCAGTGGCCAAAACAAGGGTTTACTTTTGCTGTGTCTTTTCCTTTTCTGTTGTATTATTAGTAGTAGTTTTTATTTATTTATTTATTTATTTTAAATGACCTTTATATGTTAGAATGTTTAAAAGTGTGTTAATCATTCATTGCTTTTAAAAAATTATAAAATTGCCTCTTTCCTTTATTTATTCATTTAATTTCTTTATTTATTCATTAATTTCTACATGAATGATTTTTTTCATTCATTCATTCATTCAGTGTATTTCTTCATTACTTCCTTTCTTCATTTGTTTATTTGTTCATCAATTCATTCAATGTAAACATTAATTTATTTTTTACCCATCCATTTTGTTAATTCATTCATTCATTTCTTTACTTGATTTCTTTATTCATTCATTTTCACATTCATTATTTTTTTCATTCATTGATTCATCCATAAATTTCTTCATTTAATTTATTTCTTTATTCATTTAAACATTCATTCATTTTTTTCTTATTGTAATTTTTTAATTCATTTATTCATTTTATTTATTTCTTAATTTATTTCTTCATTAATTTCATTCATTCATTCATTTATCAATCCATTTCTTTTTGTTCATTCATTCATTTATTCATCAATCCATTTCCTTTAGTTCATTCATTCATTCAATCATTCATTCAATCATTCATTAATTTCTTCATTCGTTTTTTCATTCATTCATTCATTCATTTCTACATTCATTTAATACTTTCTTTATTCATTCATTCATTCAGACACTAATTCCATTTAATTTCTTAATTCATTCATTCAATCATCCAATAATTTTTCCATTTAATTTCTTAATTCATTTGTTTATTCATTTCTACATTCATTCATTAATTAATTCATTTATTCAATCATTTATTCATTTGTTTTGTTAATTTATTTATTCATTCATTGTTTTCATTTGTTTCTTGATTTTTAGATTGATTGATTAATTGATTTCTTCATTGATCAATGCATTCATTAATTCATTCACTATTTCTCTCTCTTTCTGTGTGTGTGTGTGTGTGTGTGTGTGTGTGTGTGTGTGTGTGTGTGTGTGTGTGTGTGTGTGTGTCATGCGTCAGAAAACGCGAACTCAAGTGAGAAAAATGTTTTCTTTTCTTTTCTTGCCTTTGTGAACAGCCGTATTTTGAGTGGTGTGTGTTTCTGTAGGCTTTATTTTATCCTCAGTTTCTGGAGTTCAGCCAGTTTCACTGCTCCGCATTATTACTTTCTGCTGAACTCCGGCCAGAAACACTCACAACTCGCCTGATATTAGTTATCAATATTTTACTGGCGCATATAAGAGCTAAAAGCATTGAAATTAAGCTGCACACTAAACCGAGCAGATTCCTGACCCCCGTCTGAAAACACAACCGTGAGCCAAACACCACTCGGGGACACAATTCATGTCCAAGCAAATAAATAAATAAATAAAAAACCCTGTCCATGTGCTTTGTTCACTCGTTTTTGACACGCTGCTTCTGACATGTTTGATATTACGCTGAAATCTGATGACTTATTTCACAGTACTTGCATTTATTTTCTAGGGCGTTTTGTGCTTGGTAGATGGTTCTGGGTCATTTATTGCAACTTAAACTAACTTAAAGGGATGGTTCACAAAAAAATAAATAATAATAATAAAATATTCTGTTAATTTAGTCCAGCGAGTTTAGATTTATTCAGTTCTTCACCGGAACATGAAAGATTTTCAGCTGAAATTGAGACACTTGGGGATTCATAAAGTGCATGTGAATAAAGGTAAACAAACAAATAACATATTCTTTCAATATATTTGTGTTATGACCCTGATAATATGTGGTTCAAATGACCAAACCAGTTGAGAATCATTGTATTATCTAGCACTGAATGAAATAATGATAGTTAGTGTCTGTGGTATTGTTTTGCTCTACTGAGTTTGTCCACAAGTTGTCAACACTCAGCTGGACTGTTGCTTCATGGTCAAAAAAGAAATAGAGGCGACCGAACATGAACAACGAACTACTGAAGACAGCAAAAACAATAGATTAGGCCAGTGATTCCCAACCTTTTTTATTTTTTAGTAAACCCTTATTTTACTATTTTAAATCTTCAATGACTTAAAAGACAAGACTAATAAAACAGCTGCTATATTTAATAATCACAACAACTGTTTAAAGATTAAAATAATGAAATTAACAATGATTAAATGAACAAAAATGTTGGTACTAAAGGAGCAATTTAACTGAAATAATGATAGTAAGTTAGTGTCTGAGGAATTGTTTTTGCACTAGTGAGTTTGTCACTAATGAGCTGGTCTGTTGTTTCGCATTTAAAAAAGGAAATAGAGAAGAACAACACACTACTGAAGACAGCAAAACCATTAGATTAGACCAGTGACTCCTAACCTTTCTTTCTATAGACTCCTATTATTTAAAGTCCTTAATAACTCATAAAAAACCTAAAAGAAAATCATTTTTAAAAATTGTTATTTAATAATCACAACAACTCTGTAAAGATTGTTGGCAAAAATGTTGGCACTAAAGTAGCATTTTAAATGAACTAATGATAGTAAGTTAATGTCCTTGAAATTGTTCTTGCTCCACTGGGTTTGTCTACAAGGTGTCGACATTGAGCTGGACTGTTTCTTAACTTTCAAAAAAGAAATAGAGGAGGGCAAATTAGAACAGCAAACTACTAAAGACAGCAAAAAAGATAGATCAGGCCAGTGAATCTTTTTTCAGTAAACTTTTATTTTACTATTTTAAATCTTTCATGACTTATAACAAAAACTTGGGAGACAAGAATATAAAAAAGTTGTTATATTTGAAATAATGACATTAACAATGAATAAACGAACCAATACCAAAAATGGTGGTAGAAAAACAGAAATAGACGAGACGGAACAAGAACAGCAAAATACTGAAGACAGCAAAATAATTAATTAGACTCGTGGATTCCAACATTTTTAAATAAACCTTTATTTTACTATTTAAAATGTTCAATAACTCAAACTTAGAAGACAAGAATAAAAAATGGTCGTTATATTTCATGAACACAACAACTGTGTAAAGATTAAAATAACAACAATAGCAATGGTTAAACAAACATAAATGTTGGTACTGATCTACCATTTTAACTGAAAGAATAATAGTAAGTTTTAGTTCATGGAATTGTTTTTGCACTACTGAATTTATAAAAACACAAAGCTGGACTTTAAAAAGGAAATAGAGGAGACCGAACAAGAACAACTAACTACTGAAGACAGCAAAAAAGATGGATTATGCCAGTGGCTTCCAACCTTTTTTCTGTAGACCCTGATTTTACTATTTAAAATCATTAATGACTCACAGAAACACCTCGAAGACAAGAATAAAAAACAGTTGTTATATTTCATAATCACAAACACTGTGTAAAGACTAAAATAACGCCATTATCGATAATTAAACAAACAAAAATGTTGATACAAATCTAGCATTTTAAATGAAATAATGATAGTAAGTTAGTGTTGGTGGAATTGTTCTTGCCCTGAGTTTGTCCACAAGGTGTCAACACTTGTTCCACATTAAAAAAAGGAAATAGAGGAGACCGAACAAGAACAACAAACTACTGAAGACAGCATTCTGTCATTTATTTATTTCTGTATTGATTAGTTTATGGGCGAGGCAGTGGCGCAGTAGGTAGTGCTGTCGCCTCACAGCAAGAGGGTCGCTGGTTCGAACCTCGGCTCAGTTGGTGTTTCTGTGTGGAGTTTGCATGTTCTCCCTTCCTTCGTGTGGGTTTCCTCCGGGTGCTCCGGTTTCCCCCACAGTCCAAAGACATGCGGTACAGGTGAATTGGGTAGGCTAAATTGTCCATAGTGTGTGTGTGTGTGGATGTTTCCCAGAGATGGGTTGCGACTGGAAGGGCATCCGCTCATAAAAACTTACAGGATAAGTTGGCGGTTCATTCCGTTGTGGCGACTCCGCATTATTAAAGGAACTAAGCCGACAAGAAAATGAATGAATGAAGGATTAATTTATTTTGTACATTTCTTCATTGATTGATTGACAAGTTATGCTGTCATTGTCATGACTGAGACATCAAAAACATTCATTTAAAATGACAAAGCTGAGCAAATGATACTTAACGCCAGTTTACATACGCAGTCTTCATTGTCTTGATTATAAAGATCTTGAACATGCCTTCAAGTAAAGCTATTAACACATTGTTTTCACCTAAACGTACCTTAAACGTACACAAACAGAAGCCTCTCGGTAACTACATTTCAAGCACTTTTAGTATTCTAGACATCGATGGCTGGAACAATTAAGACATCCAGTTTGATTTAGATCTTGTCCTTGAAGTTTGGTGAAGAAACGCTCCCGGTGACAGATGGTTTTAAGCCGGCGTCAAACACTTTAATGTGTGTATGACGCTGTTTTCACGTTCCTGCACTGCCGTGCGTTTGATTGTCACATTTTAAGGCTCCAGCCCACCAGGGTGTCGTGAAAAAGCACCGGTAATCTTGTCGTAAAAAAATCATAGACTAGCTTTTTTATTCAGCGCTGTAAACCTTGCACAGGGTGAATTAAAGACTCCATATGGTCTATTGTATTTAATGTTATGTAAACACCAGCCGCATCTCTGTTTAAATGATGAGAACAGGAACGCATCCCATCCAACGTCTCGTTCCTCATATTGGATTTTGATTTGTGTTTGACAGTAAAATCAAAATGTAGATTAGTTCTACTGAGTTAAATGAGTGCGCTGCGTTTATTGGCGATTACCGAGCCGTACAAACACACAGTTTCTTCAAGTACAGTAAGTACAGTTTCTACTTTTGTCCTTTTTTCGTCTTTACATTTCATTAATTTGACTGAATAAAAAAAGAATAAGCCACCCAGCTAAAAGTGATCATGAAAAATACTCCAGCGTTGGGCTGACCTATATAATCCATTATGTTGCTTGCTATTATAGAAAGTGTCCTGCCTCCTGTGTGCGTTCGGCTCTGGGATTCATCCAGAGAGCCTTTCCTTTGGCTGTTTTCGGGTTTTATTCTCATGTGCTTTTAGTCCTGTGATTGACACTCGGGCTCAGAAGCTGTTTAGATGCTTACAAATGTGAACATTTATTAACATCTGGCGACTCATAATGTATAAACGTGACATTTGATGATATTAATGATTGTAAACATTGTAGAAATGTAAGAATGCAGGTAACACTTCTAAAACATGTCTCTCTCTTTTTATTTTATTTTTATTATTTATTTATTTTATTTATTTTATTTTAATAATTCGTCCCTTTCCCACTGATTTTCTCTTTGCTTTACCATTGTTATACTTCTTTAAAATTGTCATATTTCTCTGGTTACGAAAACGTAATATCTGTATAATATCTTGTACTATACTTTTCTCTGTTGTTTTAATGTAATTGCCTGCTGTTATTGCACTTTAAAATGAATATTAGTATTTTTTTTACGATTTCTGAGTGTTCTGGATATTTATGATGTGAGCTGAAGCATTTTAGAAATAAGTAATATGAAACCAGCAGGGGGAGCTCAAACCACGGTTTGTGTGGGTCCTTAGGCCCCAGTATATCGACGGGGACTCTATACTGCTCAGTGAGCACCGTCTTTCGAATGAGACATTTAATCGAAGTCTTGACCCTCTGTGGTCGTTAAAAATCCCAAATTTGGCCTCTGTCCATCATGGCCACCTAACCATTCCCATATCATAATTGGCTTCATCACTCTGTCTCCTCTCCACCAATCAGCTAGTGTATGGTCTGGCGCAATATGGCAGCCGCCACATCATCCAGTCAGATGCTGCACACTGGGGGTAGATGAGGAGATTTCCCCCCAAAATGTGTAAAGCGGTAAATCGAGCTTTACAGCTTGAAAAGTGGTAACATAAAAGAAAAAGGTTTACCGCTCAAAAGCTCTCGATTTACCGGTCAATCTACCTTCCTACTCTCACCTATGGTCATGAGCTTCTGGTCATGACTGAAAGGACAAGATCTCGGCTACAAGCAGCCAAAATGAGTTACCTTCGAAGGGTGGCAGGGCGCACTCTTATAGAATGGGTGAGGAGCTCTGACACCCGGGAGGAGCTGGGAGTAGAGCCGCTGCTCCTCCACATCAAGAGAAGTCAACTGAGGTGGCTCGAGCATCTGTTTCGAATGCCTTCAGGACACCTACATAGGGAGGTGTTCCAGGCATGTCCCACTGGAAGGGGGGACTATATGTCTCGGCTGGCCTGAAAACACCTCGGGATTCCCCCGGAGGTGCTGGAGGAAGTGTCTGGGGAGAGGGAAGTCTGGAGTCCTGCTGCCCCGGAAAAGCAGCAGAAAATGAATGAATGAATGAATGTGTTAAGTGCTTTGAGTGTCCAGGAAAGCACTATATAAATGTCAGGAAATATTATATTATTAACAAAAATATGTTTTGTTGATCGCTTTGATTGTTTCTTTTAATCTGTAATCTTTGCTGGCATAACCTCCCCTCCCTTCCTACGCTCTTCAATTTTGTCCCGACCCCTTCAACCTCTCTCTCCTCTGGTAACATGTTGGATCCATTACCCCGATCTGTTTCAGCACCTCTCAATGTACAAATTAAGCTCTGTTTATTGCATTCCTGCATTGGGCTCTCACATACTCTGCTACGTCATGTCCATCATGGGCGTTTCTCTCTGTCTCGCACTGTCAACCAATCACAACAGACTGGGTCATCTGACCAATTAGCGCAGTTTAATCTCGTGTTAAGGAGGGGTTTGGGAACAAATGAATTGCTGAACCAATTGTTGGTATAATTACGTAAAAATAAATGCAATGAAAGTGTTTTTGACCGTGCATGCAGATCAGCCGTTTTTTGTAGATCCCCAAAACCAAAATATAATGCAAAATAGGGGCTCTTTAAAAGCTAATTACCTCAAATAAGAAGTAACTCTCGTTACATTTTTTAAAAACTCAAATAATATTACTTAATTTCTTTTGCGTTCTGTCACTCGTTACTTAGAAAAGTCGTATTATTACGCAACACACTTGTAATGCATCACCCCCAACACCGGTTATAAATGCATCACAGATTCTCCAGCACATAAATCCAGTGGTGAGTTAGCTGTTGTGACCCGTTTACAATCCCTGCGCAGAACAGGAAAAATGAACAGGACGAGTTACACAAGTCGAAATCAGGCTGTACTCTACAAACGCACAACTCTCTGGGAAAAACCCACAATTCTCAGTAGATCAGGGGGAATCTGCGAAGCTCCCGTCAGCTCTAATGATGCCGGCTGACGGAGAGATTGATGGCGTTAACATTAAGCAAAGTTTCCCCTCCGCTTTGCCCTTTATTCCAAGAAAAAACACACATATGTTGGCGCCGGCTCCAACATGCGTGCGCAGGCTGAAGCACATGCTATGAATAGGGCGAAGTGACAGTGAAATATGGCTCCGCTGCGGACTCTCTGGTTTCTAATGAGAATATAGCGCTCTTGTCCTCTCCTCATTCTCAATGAGTTAATTTAACCGAGTCAGGGACGCCGCTGCACCTTTATTCGCTCTCCGTTTGCTTTAACATCCGCCGCAAAGTGATGTCTTTTGATCCGCATGATTTACACGCTGTGTGTTTTTGTTAACTCACCGTTGTCTCGTTTTAGTTGACTAATGCCAGAATAGTATGTGGGGTGTAGTGTGTGCATGCTCCCAGTACTCGTACATATGTTATTAGTAAACATGTATGTGTGTTTATAATGTTGATCAGATCCGCCTTGTCCATTATTCATCCTCTTAAGCTTCATAACCATGTTTTCATATTTCACGCTAGCAATAAAAAAGAGAGGTAAATGATACAAGAACGGATTGAATATAAATCTAGAGTCTACACTACCTGACAAAAGTCTTGTTGCCTATCCAAGTTTTAGGATTATGATTTGGTGTCAGAAGTGTCTCTGTGAAAGGTGAAGGCCTCTAGATTTTGCTTATTTGAGCTCAATAAATCTGATCATGTCTTGATGTTGACTGATTTGATGAGGACAGTGCGGTCTGACTCTGCTTAGACTAAAGTCTCATCACTGAACCTTCAATAATGTCCAGTATAGAAGATATAATATATAGATCTCTCACACACCCACATACTGAATGACCCCAAACCATGATTTCCCCTTTACCAAACTTGACTGATTTTCGAGAGCATCTTGGTCCATTTGGGTTCCACTAGGTCTTCTGCAGTATTGGTGATGATTGGGATGCAGATCAGCAGATAATTCAGCAGAGAAATCCACCTTCTGACACTTTAACACATCATCAACTAGAAGACCAGTTATTATTTGTTGCTCTTTCAACTGGGATCCACCACAAGACTTTTGTCAGGAAGTGTTAATTTAAACTCACAGAATCTGTCTGATTCCCAAAACCTTTCTAGAAAAGCTATCCCAGAGATTATATGCCAGATATGAAACGGATTCATCACCTAAAAATGGTTTGGTCGGGATGGGTAGAACATTTACATGCACATTTTGGAAGTAAAGCCGACTCTGTAAATAGGAGCCACTGTTGATTCTTGAATTGATTCTGAACTTAGTTTTTATTAGGAGTGATAGCTCTAGCATTCTAGGCTAGTTTTTAACAGCTGATGTCACTCTAGGATAGTGTTAACAGCTGATAGCGCTCTAGGATAATTTTAACAGCACATGGCGCTCTAGGATAGTTTTTACAGCACATGGCATGCTAGGAGTTCTTACAGCACATGGTGGCTCTAGGATAGTTTTAACAGCAGATGGCGCTCTAGGATTGTTTTTCACTGTGATCTAGGCTATTTTTTCACATGGATGGCACTCTAGGCTAGTGTTTAACAGCAGATGGCGCTCTAGGCTAGTTTACCACAGCAGACGGCGCTCTAGGCTAGTTTACCACAGCAGACGGCACTCTGGGCAAGTTTCTCACAGCAGACGGCGCACTCTAAGCTACTTTTTAACCACAGACAGCACTCTAGGCTAGTTTATCAGATGGCTCTCTAGGATAGTATTTAACAGTAAATGGCGCTTTGGGCTAGTATATCACAGCACACAACGCTCTAGGCTAGTTTATTACAGCAGACGGCGCTCTAGGCTAGATTATCACAGCAGACGGCATTCTAGGCTAGTATATCATAGCACACGGCACTCTAAGCTAGTTTATCACATCAGACGGCGCTCTAGGCTAGTATATCACAGCACACGGCACTCTAAGCTAGTTTATCACATCAGACGGCGCTTTAGGCTAGTATATCACATCAGACGGCGCTTTAGGCTAGTATATCACATCACACGGCGCTTTAGGCTAGTATATCACATCAGACGGCGCTTTAGGCTAGTATATCACAGCACACGGCACTCTAAGCTAGTTTATCACAGCAGACGGCGCTCTAGGCTAGTTTATCACATCAGACGGCGCTTTAGGCTAGTATATCACATCAGACGGCACTCTAGGCTAGTTTATCACAGCGGACGGCCCTCTAGGCTAGTTTATCACTGCACACGGCACTCTAGGCTAGTTTTTAAGAGCAGACAGCGCTCTAGGCTAGTGTTTAACTGCAAAACGCGCTTTAAGCTAGTTTTTCATAGCAGATAGCTCTGTAGGTTAGTTTTTCAGGTAAGTTGTTGTTCATATCACATGGTTTATGTAAACAGCGTTGACTATGGGCACTCTTGTAATTCACTGACTGCTTTCCTTCATTAACGATTATTTTAGTTTAAGTGGTATTTGTAAGGGGTTGTAAGTATAGGTGTTTGTGAAGCATACATCGGCCTCTCCTATTCAAAATTAATCTCCAAATAGATTAAAGAGAGAAAAGCAATGCATTTTAAAATCTTAAAATTGACTTTGATACAAAATCGATCTGGAGACAATAAACTGGACTGGACTTGAGCATGAATTCTAAAGTTGCAGGTCGTGGAAGAGTTGTTGTGAATCTGTAACGTTATTTATAGAGGCAGTGTTGACATATTGGTAAAGCTAGAGCTACTGTAGTAACTCATGACTTAACACTGCATCTATTCTCTTTAATCAGAGAGTAATAACAGATGCCGCATCTTTATTTAGTCAACACCGCCTCACTTTCACAATCTTTTCCCCTTTTTCCTCCTTCATTATTATATTTCCTTAAAAAAAGCAAGAGTCATGCCTCTCATATTCCTGCTGTGTCCGTCTTTGGCTCTCATCCAAATTTGATTTGTGTTTTTTTCTATGTAAAATGCAAATACTCCATGGCAGGACTTTTCATGCATAGTGCTAATATGCAAATGGCGCAGTTCTCTTCCATCAAATAACGCTAAAACCAAAAGTATAAAACTAAGTAATTTAATGAAATTCTCAAGAATGCAAATCCAAAGGGGCTGTATGGAGCCGGCAGTAAGCTGCGTTACGTCGGGGCCCTTTTTATCTTAATAGCTGATCTGAAGACCTCTCAGCCTAATCAAAGCTTTGCTTCCCGTAGCGTGGCTTCTTCAGCAGTGACCAACTCCGAATGAACACTCCACTGCACCCAAATATGACGCTTCACCATTGATACGTGCAGTTAATTACATTCAAATGACTATTAAAGAAGCCGCTCTCGCTCCCTCTTTTGCCTTCCATCACAATGCCG
This sequence comes from Danio rerio, assembly GCF_052040795.2. NCBI lineage: Eukaryota > Metazoa > Chordata > Actinopteri > Cypriniformes > Danionidae > Danio > Danio rerio. The sequence continues at coordinate 39,351,351 of NC_141045.1, forward strand.
GATTAAATCCCCTCTGTTCTGTGAAACATATGAAAATTCATAGGAGTTTAACGCGGCCCAACTTCTGCAGATAAATCTGCATTAAAGGACTCGAAGCAATTAATGGATGCAGCGGTTCAGTAATGTTGCTTTTGATTTATCGCCGTATGGGGAAATGATTTATGGCTTTATAGACTTGGACAAGCCAGGTATCAAGTGCGGCATGTTGTTTATCATCAACAATCTATCCTGATCAAACTGGTTTTAAGTGTCCTACGTTTGTTTCTTTAGAAAAAAGGAGGCGTGTTTAAGCAGTTTAAGTGTAATGCATATTGTCGTTTTTTTGGTCCAAATATCTACAAATTTTTCATCCAAAAAGCTTTTTCTAGATATTTAACATTTGTTTTGTGTTTTCAGAAAAAAAAAGTACAAATTTACCATTTTTTAAATTAAAACAACCTTATTTTTTCATTATTTTGCTCCGTTTTCTGGCAGATAATTAGGAGAAACTCACTTATTTTTTCAGTTTTTTCAGTAGATTTAAGCATTATTAGATGTTTGAACTAGAAATAAGACAATCTCATCCCATCTCAAGCATTTTGCAATGCCGTCTTTGTTTTTGTTGTGCAATATTAATGCGAAAACCAATGATTGTCTGTTTTGTGGTGTGATCTTTGGAAAAACCTTAAATAAAAATGATGAAGGAATGCATTTAATATTAAGCCTTTGAACGGCAATAGGTGTGATTTAATATAGCCCAGGACTGTAATCAACTGAATATCTGATTTTGTTTTGGCGAGAGCGGGGTTAGAGGTAAATTGCAAAGTGGGTGTATAATTACATCATTTAAATGGACATTATTTTAGCCTGAGTTAAACAAGTCAGTGGAGCAGAAAATTGTCCGGTTTCCTCCAAACACGAGCACACACACACTCACACACGCACACACGCTTAAAGAAATTCTTTGTAATGTAATTGTGCAACTCTTTGAGCAAATATTTTCCTTTTTTTTTTTTTAAAGAAGAAGTCTCTCAGCTGTTGTTCAACATTCGCTTTTAATGAATCTTTGTTTACTTTAAAACTCATAAACTGATGATCCTGTATCTGTCAATGTCTCTTGGGTAGCAGTTAAGCTGTAGTCTAGAATCCACCGAGGATTGGGCTTGACTGAGGATTAATTTTTGTCTTAAAGGGAAGAGAAAGAGTGATATATTTTCTTTCTGTTGTGTAATTTCTCCAGATATTGTCTGTGTGGATCATGGCTTTGTATTGTGTTGGTCTGTTGTTGGTTTAAGGTCACCTTGGTTTGCTGCTCTCCAATCTCAGCTGTTTTCTTCAGTGAATAGGAATAACTCTAGTGTGTGGGACTGTGGGATAGACGTTCATCTGTATTTTTATTAAAGTATATAGTGTATATAGCAATATAATTCTAAAAAACTGAAGTTTGATTGACAAACCATGCTTAATAAAAATGGATGTGAAATGCAAACATTAATAAACGAATAAAAAAAATCATGTTATAATATTAATAATCGTATTATTTTGGTAAAAGTGAAATTATATTTTATACTATTACATCGCTAGAACATATTACACTCGTAGCTGTGCTGTATGGCTGTATATCGGCACTGGTGGAGGCATGCAGTGGCTCAAGGCTGCAGGCTGAGTGTCTTAGTGTCCCACCAGTGACGATATACAGCCAAATCGCACTGCTACAAGGGTGATATTGCATTAATACAACAGTTCGACGGCACAATCTTGTATATAAAAAATAAAATCAAACATGAAGAGTCTAAAAAACTCTTTTGTATGAGGAACTACTTTCTTCCGCTGTTCATTTACATCTACAGCTGACATCAGAACTGCAGAAGCCGCTGCTACTTCACCAATATCACTGTAGAGCTAGTGTTTGAACGATTCTCTAGCGTAATGTCTAAAGTGATGAAAAAACAGCTGATTTTGCTCACATTTTAAGATTATAAGGCTGAACGGCATGATATGAGATTTCCCAGTATTTCTCTGTTGCAATCAGGAGATCACAATAATTAAGCCAGAGCAAAACAAAAGAGACTGACTGTCATTTACTTGTTCTGTAATGATTTTAACATCGAAACTTATGCTGAAAAAATGCTGATTTTTCTCCCTTAAGTACTTTTTATTTAGTCTCTGTCGCCAACTTGTGGCGGAGCTTCAACCCTCTTTGCCCTGCTCAGTAGGACAGGCTAATGACCGCCCACGTGCTGAATCTCCGATATGATGAATATTCAAAATAGGTAATATCCCTATAAATATACTTAGTTGCAATCTAAACAGCTACATTCTCACCTAAAAAGCCTTAAAAGTACATTATGTTGTCCAACAGCTGCAATATTTGTTGAGTCTCCTACTTTTGTTACTGTAAACAAAAAGAAAGAAGAAATGCCCGCATGTGTTTAGCGTTTTTTCCTTATCGCAAACACAATAGTAATCTGCTAGTGTTTGCACTGCTTTGGCTTGTTCAGGGCTAATTATTGTGATCTCCTGATTGCAACAGAGAAATACTGGGAAATCTCTGTAAACTGATGGCATTTCATACCGTTCAGTCTTAAAATGTGAGCAAAATCACCTGTTTTTTTTTTATCACTTTAGACATTACGCTAGAGAATCATTCAAACAGTAGCTCTAAAGTGGCATTGGTGAATTAATAAAGGTTTCTGCTGTTCTGACGTCAGCTGCAGATGTGAATGAACGGCGGAAGAAAGTAGTTCCTCATACAAAAGGGTTTTTAGACTCTCAGTGTTTGATTTTCTTTTTTATTTACATGATTGTGCCATCGAACTGTTGTATAAATACAATATCACAATCGTAGCAGTGCGATGTGGCTTTATATTGTCACTGGTGAGATGCTAAGGCAATGCACGCCTCCCTCCAGTGCCTATTTACAGCTACATTGCACTGCTGTGAGTGTGATATTGCTCATATATATATATATATATATATATATATATATATATATATATATATATATATATATATATATATATATATATATATATATATATATATATTTGCTTTAAACTATTATTAATGTTCATAAAAGTCACTTTTTACATTTTTTCAGGGTAAAACTTGTTGGAAAAAATCAAGGTCCCACAATTCAAATCTTAAATAAACATGAATAAAACATGAATCATAAAATCCAGAAAACTGCTAATATACTGCTATTTTTACAATGTACATTGTTTTATAAAAACATGAATAACTCGCTGTTCTACTAAGCTTAAAAACAACAGCTAGCAATTAATTGGCATAACAATTGAGATAATCGTTACAATAATCAATTATCAATCATGGAGCGCAGGCCTGTGTTCTCCAGTAGCATTACTGCCACAAGCGAATCAGAGCAACCGAATCATTCACAGCTCGAAAACTTCATGCAAAGACCTTCACGCTTCTCAGTCCAAGACCAATTACAGAATCCACATCCTTCCAGATCCAGACGACTATAAAGAATCAGATCTGTCAGGAGACAATCAAACGCAGCGCTCCGACCATTCAGAGCAAGGTGACTCTCTCTGATAATCCATAGCAGCATCGGGACTCTGATCAGCTTTCCAATATTACACTGGGCTGGATTTTCAGTGCTGGAGTGTCTAAATGACAGAAAACAAGCTGCATGACAGGACTGTGCCGTTAACTGGAAGCTTTTATTGTGTTGTGACACAGTTCCTAGAGAAAAGGAATATTAAATGAGGAAACAGTGGGTGTGGCTTGTTTTTTCTACTGCGAGCTGATTGGATGTTGTAAAAAGGCATTTCGTTCGGAAATATCAGGAAAATTGGGAGAGAGTTATTACAACCGTACAGACTCCTCCTCCTCACCATTCCTGTTCATTTCTGCCCCTTTTGTCGAGAACACATCAAGAGGTGACTTGTGCGAACTTTCAAAGCACAGGTATCCCAGAATCCCATCTAGCGAACGCTAATAACGGGGGAGGAAACCTTCTTAATTTTAAAAATTCTCCTCTGAGTCACAAAAAAAAAGATTTAAGAGTTTTCAGGCGTGAATGTAGTTGTTTTAAACTCAAATCAGCAGTTTATTTACAAAGATAGCACATGTTTGACGATGTGCCTCAGCTTATGCGGAGCTGTCAGCAAGAGCTCCGTCATCACCTCCTCCGCCGAGAGCAGTTTTATTCGGCCAGTCCATCTCACATCTACTGCTGGATCTCATTTGTCCGTTGTAGTTAAAACATGATATTAAATCCTTCCAAGGTTATATTAGTTTTTGGATTTGGAACTTTGAATTATTTACTATACTAATTTGTAGTAAATGAAACACCTTACTACATCCAATCAGCTCGCAGAAGAAAAAAACAAGCCACGCCCACTGTTTCCTCATTTAATATTCAGTTTTTCCCGGAACTTCATCACAATATGTAAAAAAGGTCTGGTTAATGCGGATTTCAATGGAAAACAAGCTGGTGTGTTTTCAGATTCCAAATTTTAGATAACAAGGACAAACTATTTTGTTTTTCTTAATGATATGCACGGATGAATTGTTCACCACAAAACTAGCAATGCGAGCTAACAGAATCAATACGGTTAGTTTTGATTTCATTTGTGCCTTAAGAGCTCAGGCGCAGGAGCTGTCGATTCCCCCCGCTACGTCTGCTGTCTTTGAGCGGGACGGTTTTATTGACCTTCAGTTTCTCGCATTGATTTCCGGTCCTCAGGTGCGGATGAGGGGAGCGCGGGACGGGGGTCTCTTACACGGCCGCCAGCCTGTAGCTGTGATTGGGAACAGATTTCCCAAATTCCAAATCCGCCGCCTCCTGCCTGAAATGATGGATCGCTCTCTGGTATCCCATCAATCCTCACCTGCAGGAGAGAGGCTGACACCTGTGAGGAATTTATCATCATATATGACACCGCAGCCGTCGGCCAATCACAGCGCTGCTCTGCCTGATAAGCCCCGCCCCTTAGGAAGGCTGTGAGGATTCTTGTAAAACCAGATTTATATGGTGGTGGGACGTTGTGGGTGTTTGTGTTGACACAGTGATGGTGTATATACACCGAGACATGTTTATGATCATGTAAACAGCTTAAAGTATGTGCAGTGTTATTTTATCACAGTTTAGATGCATACAAACATCTTTTTTATTTATTTGTGTTTTTTATTTTATATCTTTACAGTTATAATTGCATTTCTGGTTGTAGAATTAGAATCGTGTTTGTGTTGGATAATTTTGTACTAGTTTTATTTTATCTTTAAAAATGAAAATAAAATAAGGAATATTTAATAGTTTATATCAGGGCTTCTCAAAGTCCAGGCAGGATCCGAACTGGTGTTTTATCCAAGGGTGTTTTATCCAGACTGACTCTATTTCTTATTGCAAGGTCATGTGTAAAGGATTTCAATTGTGGTTTTCCTTTATTGATAAATGCATAAACCTAAATCAACAGTTTAGTTGCTTGTGTTTGTTTAAAATAAATAAATAAAATAAAATTGAAGGCAAAATATTCAATATTTGAGGGCAAAGTTTTCCTGCGTGATTCTGTTGTCGTGACATCCAGTGATCATACGAGGCTTTACGTCAGGGGTGTCAAACTCAATTCCTGGAGGGCCGAAGCCCTGCACAGTTTAGTTCCAACCCTGCTCCAACACACTTACCTGTAGCTTTCAAACAAGCCTGAAGGACTATTAGTTTGATCAGGTGTTGGGTTTGAACTAAACTGTGCAGAGCTGCGGAGTTTTACACCTGTGATTTACGTGATCGAGTGGGCGAGTTTCACATGCCTGCTTTAACACGCCGCAGCAAAGCGATCGTTTGAATAGATTAAGACATGTCAATCCTCTTCATCAAGTTTTCTGTCTTCATCCACGGAGAATCGACAGTTCAATGTTGATTAGATAGATAAATCTGCGTTTGTTTTGCCACAAACCAGCACAAAGCCATTCTGCTTGATTTATAATGAGACATCTGGAGTTGTAAAGAGTGGAAATGTGAAACGAAACACAGCACACTGTAAAAAAATAAATCCGTAAAATTTACGGTAAAAAACCATCAGCTGTGGTTGCCAGTACTTTACCATAAAAAACACGGTACAAACCGTAAAAGTAATTTTTCATTTTTATGGTAAACTACCGTATTTTAATAATTTATAGAGGTAATATGTCTTTATTTTGAATGACCAACATGTACACATCTTTTGTTACCCAGTTAGACACGTTAGCACATCCATATGCAGGAGGTGATGAGGAAGTTACATAATGAGCCAATGCTCATCACAATCAACTGTATGGTAACACGCAAAAAATTAAAGTCATGAAATAAACATTATCAACATTAGATGTAACATAAATCTCTAATGTACATAACTGATGGGGAAACAACTAAAAAGATCCATATTAATGTCAACCAAATGCATAAAAAGTGATGTGCCATGCAGGGAATTCTGGGAATGTAAATTTACGGTTATTTGCCGTTTATATTAAGGAAACAAATCGTTGACCAGGTTACGGATTTGTACTGTAGCATTATTACAGTTTTTTACTATTGAAATCATGGCCATTTTTTACAGTGCAGTATCCATGAAATACAGATATTAGGAACAGAAAGCTACAACCTCTCAAGTTTCCTATACACACCTTTTGCGTTTTTCACCTTTTTTTTGGAGAGAGGTCTGGATTCAGGCCTGGTGCAGTTGACCTGCATGCAATGCTGTTTAATACCCACACCTAACCCCGCCCCTCACAGTGATGTCACTCGCTCCATTGAGTGCAGTGTGTCTGACGTTGCATTTGTGAGATGTGCAATCTATGCTTGCATCATCATGGATGCATCTTGATACTATTGCGCCCACATTTTGTTGTGTTTTGTTCAAAAATGCACTTATATTAGTGGTTTTGCCACATTTGCATTGCATTAAAGGTGTTTTGCATGCTAATCCCACTTTATTGAAATAAAATAAATATTGGTGACTTGTGATGCATGTTATAGATGTTTACTTAAAACAAGTTATGCAATGTCAATTGTTCCGGAGCTTTAACCTAAATAGAAATTCAGATTTCGACCTTTGAATGTAGACATTGAGAACTCCTCGTCTATATAGTTCATTTTAGTTAATATTTATTTTATTTAATAATATACAGTTGAAGTCAGAATTATTAGCCCCCCTGAATTATTTGCTCCCCTGTTTATTTTTTCCCCAGTTTCTGTTTAACGTAGAGCAGATTTTTTCAACACATTTCTAGGCAGGTTAGGGTAATTAGGCAAGTTAATGTTGGTTTGTTCTGTAGACTATCGAAAAAAAATAAAGCTTAAAGGGGCTAATAATATTGACCGTAAAATGGCTTTTAAAAAATTAAAAACTGCTTTTATTCTAGCTGAAATAAAACAAATAAGACTTTTTTCAGAAGAAAAAATATTATCACACATACTGTGAACATTTCCTTAATCTGTTCAACATAATTAGGGAAATATAGGAGAGCGAATAATGAGGGCAATAATTCTGACTTCAGCTGTATATTTTAATAATAAAGCTTTAATGAATAATGCACATTTATTAATATATTAAATCTAAAAATATGATTAATACAAATACAAATTTTAATACAATACAAATTTTAACAAATTGTTCAAATTATTACATTTATAAATTAATTATGCATTTTTTCCCACATCGCCGAATTTAATTATTACAAATCTATTTAAATATTCTTGGCTTCATTAATATTTTTATTCCATTTAAAAAATAAACATCCTTTATTAAATAAATATAAGCCAATATCTACATTATATGTGAATATTTAATATAAAATGCACATTTAAAACATTTTTTAACCTCATACATGAAAAAGGGCAGTTAATATACTAATTCAATTATCATCCCGTCTCTTCTCACAAGATTTTATGGATAGTTAAGAACCTTCTGCTATTTTTATGACTCTGGGAAGTCAAGTGTGTACGATCTCTCTCTCTCTCTTCAGTCAATGCCATCAACGCTCGGCCAACTGTGAAAATGAAGAGTCTTGAACAGGCTTCAACATGCAACCGGTCCTTCATTTGAAGAATCAACTAATTGTTTCTGAAGTGAAGGATTGGGTTTGTGAGCAGTCAGTTGCTAGTCTTCTGCGTTGGCTTAAAGCCTTCAGACTGTGCCAATAGAGTCCATTCATAATATGCAATTGAGATTCAGCTTTTCTCAGTAAGACTGGATGGCGACTGGCGGTTGTAATCCTCATTTCATTAGCCAAGAAGACTAAAGCGATTAGCAAACACGCAGGCCAATCCCAAGACGCAAGAAAACACACACAAAAACGCCTAAAAATACAAGGTGCTTTGCTAGCTTTCACTCTCTGGATCGTCAGAATCCCGGGATTATGTGCCGTCAGAGAGTGAGAAGTATTACAAATCGATTTTCATAATGAAGTATTGTTCGCACTTTGAGTAGAGAATGATAAACTTCACGTGATTTCTGCGTGGAATCAGTTTAAACAGGTTTTCTGGGTCTGTAAGTCCAGATTCGTGAACGTCTGATTAGCACTTAGTGCAATGATTTCAAACTTTTTTTTTTTTTTTCCCCAAATGGTCTTCGATTTTGTAAGCAGCTCTAGTGATGCGGGTAAAAGGGCTGGCGACGGAGCTGAAAAGCCTGGCGTTCTCGTTTTGGCAGGTTAGTTTTTAATATTACTGATCTGAATAATAGCGGATTCTGAATGCTTTTTACCGCCGAGCCAATTGAGTTTAATGTAGTCAATCATAGATTAGCAGGAGCCTTTTCATTTTCATTGCCCTGACATTTGTGTGTCCGTAATAAAGCTTAAATATATCCCTTCGCTTCGTTCATACACGCAGCTAATAAAAGCCGGGAACTCTCTATTGCTTTGGTTGAATATACACAACCTTTTTCTCGCAGTTAAACCTTTTTAGTTGTGTATGTAAGGCCCGAGGTGGAGGAGAAGCGGCTACCATATTTCTTCATGAGAGCGAACACTTCCAGCTGAATCCAGCTCTGGAATGACCTGTCAAGGGAAATGAGGACGAATAGTTCCAGTTCAATGTGGGACACAAATCCTTCAACCATCAACCTGCTCGCTAACTCTACAGCTAGCAGCCTTCACTTTACACTCGTGGAAGCGCACACTGTTTCTGCCAGTTTTTACCTGTGAGCTGAAGACTGGTGATGCAGTCTTCATTTTGAGGAAATACACGTTGTTGTAGTCTGTTACGTTATGCGAATCAGGTTTAGCATCATAACCTAATTCTAAAGTGACAAGCAAAACATGATGCAATGAGAACAGGAAGGGAATTCAGCTTTATTTTGTACAGAAATGTAAGAGTTTTATGGGATAGAGCAGTGCACTGTAAACCCTAATGTTCTCTTTACTTAAACAATCAAGTAAAGTTGACTGGACATTACTTCAAATTTAGCATTTTGGTCCTGTCACCTAAAAACATGGGTTAATTTAACTTATATACAATGAAAATGCATAAACTTAAAATTTCAAGTATAGTAAGCTCAAAATCACAGTTAATCCTTTGAAAAAATAGGTCGTTTTAATGAAGTCTTTACTGTAAAATTCTAATATGTGCAACCTTTTAGTGCAAGGTCTTTTTTTTAAGTTAGAAAACAAGGCTTCATGTATAATTATTCACCAAAATAGGAATAAATGGTTACTTATTTTTTAAAGTATAATCTACCAAACCGACAAGTAAAATAAACTTAAATATTTACGTTTTGGGAGACTCCGTTACTCAATTAAATTGAGGCAACAAGTTTACTCAGTTAATTTTATTCCGTCGACTAATTAGGGTTTTCAGTGTGGTCTCCAAGCCCTGAGCTGCGGACTGATACCGGTCAGTGGATCAATTGGTACCGGGTCGTGCAATGATCCATACATTTTTTCAGTTATATTTATAGATGATAAATAAAACGGAAAAAAATTAATGATTTCTTGCACAACCCGAAACAAAAGATCGCAATTACATTTACATTTAGTCATTTAGCAGATGCTTTAATCTAAAGCGACTTACAAATGAGAACAAGGAAGCAATTTACACAACTATAAGAGCAACAGTGAATAAGTGCTGTAGGCAAGTTTCAGGTGTGTAAAGAAAGTGTAAGAAGCAAAACATAAGTAATTATTTATTTATTTTTTGTTGTTAGTGGAGGAGTCAGAGAGGCAATTACAGATTAGTAAGTGAAGTGGAGACTAAATAGTTGAGTTTTTAGTGGTTTCTTGAAGACAGCGAGTGACTCTGCCGTTCTGATGCAGTTAGGGAGTTCATTCCACCAACTGGGCAGATTGAACACGAGAATTCGGGAAAGTGATTTCTTCCCTCTTTGGGATGGAACCACGAGGCGACTTTCATTCACAGAACGCAAGTTTCTGGAGGACACATACATCTGCAGAAGTGAGAGCAGATAAGAAGGAGCAAAGCCAGAAGTCGCTTTGTAAGCAAACATCAGAGCTTTGAATTTGATGCGAGCAGCAACTGGCAGCCAGTGCAAACGGATGAGCAGCGGAGTGACATGTGCTCTTTTAGGTTCATTAAAGACCACTCGTGCTGCTGCGTTCTGAAGCAGCTGAAGAGGCTTGATAGAGCTAGCTGGAAGCCCGGCTAGAGAGTTGCAATAGTCCAGTATGGAAAGAACAAGAGCTTGAACAAGCAGTTGAGCTCCATGTTCAGATAGGATGGGTCGGATCTTTCTGATGTTGTAGAGTGCGAATCTGCAAGATCGAGCAGTTCTAGAGAGAAATTAAAGATCACTCGGACTCAGATTGAGTCTGAACGATCTTTTATTTCGATTTGGATTTTTATTTTTTTATTTTGAAAAATAACCATCTTCTCTTGGTTACATTTTGATCACTTAAGCACCAAATTTTAATCCACATGCAGCAAAATGAGTAAAAAAAATAATGTCTTTGGAAAGGGTCTTTGTGAAAGGGAAAAGGCCCAGTGAAGGACCAGCGAACTGCCAAGGAATGGATCCTCAACCCATTTGTCAACAAATCAGGTCAATCCAGCATGTTCGTGCAAGACGATCAACCTCTGGAGATGCCTAATAATGGCGGTTGTTCACATATCGTGGTTTTTCTGACCACAGTGTTATACAGAGTCTCAAAATCACACTTTCAGCCAACCAGTAGTACGGGGCGTGTCTAGTAACAATCCGCTTGTTAAGTGGTGACGTGTTGGTGACGTATGCTATACTGTTTCCGGGTCCAAGCCGCCGCTCATTTGAGTTGAGAAATCATTCGTTTATGATCACGTTTTATTCCTATCACACATTAAAGTTAATTTTATATAAAGTCATAGTGTACACAACAATCTCTGGGCTTGCTGCATCACAAATACCAACATTTTAACAATTTATAAATAAATGAATTACTTTCTGGTCATTAGATATTAGGCATGGACATTAATATTGCGATCGTGATTTTCGAAAGTATTAAATCGCTTTGTAAACCATTTCATGAATCTCCCCATTCAGTTGAATAGAGCGCTTGGACCCGGAAGCCGCTTCGCGTGACGTCACACTTAACAAGCGGATACTGGAGATCCAAAAGGGGTGTGGTCCTGTTGGGTCCATTGCATGTCGACTCTTTCCACCTGCATTTTTACCCTTTGATAATATTGCAACACAACTCATAATATTGCATCATAAAACACAGCTATTGAGTGCCACAAAGTATTAACAGCGAGCCTCCACTGAGATTCTCCCACAGATCTGGGTTCTGTCAGCATTTACAGCGGCTCTCATTGACAGAGGAGTAATCTGAACTCCATGTCCCAGAGGGCCACTCTTTTACTTCCTGCTCCAGGAATAAGCAGCGTATCGATTAGTTATCAGCCAGTAATTGGGCCACGATCTCTCTCTCTCTCTCTCTCTGTCTTTCTTTCTTGTCTTCGCTCTTGTCTCCCCCTGAGATGTGTGATGGTCATGAAGAGCATCGGATATTCCCACTGATGCTGATAAATATCCTGCTGAACAAAAGATCCTCCCCAAACAGCTGTTACATCCGACTTACGACTCCTGTTCTGTCCCCCGTCACATTTGTACACGCATATCCCCGTTTCACAACATTGATACAATGGCGGCTAACAGCTAGAGCGATCTATTTTCATGTGCTGACAACTAACTGTTAGGCCAGGGCTTGGGTTATTAAACACGCATTACGTCATGTGAAATCAGAGGCTGGGATGCGCATTAGAAATACTCAAACTGATTTATACTGGATGTTTATTTATCCACAGTTGAGATTTGAGGGCTTGAAAAGTAAATGAGGTGGATAAAACGAGCACATGCGTGTGTGAACTCTTCCCAGAATAATCCCTGCCATGAACCAACCAGACACAACATGTCAAAAGAGGCATTTAGCTACCAGACAAACGAGTTTCTGAATCCGCCATTGCTCCTGGAGTCGTCTTTAAAAGCACATCTAACAAGGATCTCATTCTGCCTCTCAATATTGCCATCATCAAACAGTCAGCTGCTTTAGCCAACCTGTTCATCATGTAAGCATCACTACAGCACTGCGCTTCTGTCAGCGAATCCACACTGGACTGTGTGCGTCAACATGCACAAGATTATCTGAATATTAAAGGCAAAATATGTATAGATGCAATATGTTGCATATGTAGTTTTATCAAATGTTTGGAAGGAAAGTTCAAATCCAGGGAATAAAAGGTATTTTAACAATGTGTGACCAATATTGGTAGTAGTATCGGTATTGATATGGTAAACCCGAATGTTTTTTTTTCTTAAAGTCAATATTGGTTTCTGCCAAAATTAAGAAAAAAATATTTATGTATACAATTGACCAATATCGGTATTGTTAGTATCGGTGTCGTAAATTGGAAACATCTTCATTAAAATCAATATTAGTGTCTGCCAAAACAATATCTTATTAGTGCTATATACAATTGACCAATATCGGTATTGTATGGGTATCTGTGTCATAAATCAGAAACATTTTCATTGAAATCCATATTGGTATCAGCCAAAAAAAATTCTATTAGTTCTATATACAATTGACCAATATCGGTATTGTATCTGTATCGGTGCCGTAAATCGGAAACATTTTCATTAAATCAACATTGGTATCTGCCTAAACAAAATCCTATTAGTGCTATATACAATTGACCAATATCTGTATTTGTATTGTAAATCTGAATAATTCTCATTAATATCAATATTGGTATCTGCCAAAAAAATCCTATTGGGGAATTTTTACGGCGTCCATTTCTCCCAAAAGATACGATACCTGAAATACTGATTCACTGACCACAGTACGTATTTTGACTGTGTGATGGTCCACACCAGATGCCTACGAGCCCAGAGAAGTCATCAGCGCTTCTGTACACTGTTAACATAGGGCTTCCTTTGGGCACAGTACAGTTTTCACTGGCGTTTGTGGATGTAACTATGTATTGTGGTACTTGACTGGTTTGCGGCATTAGTCCTGAGTCCATTTGGTGATGTCGCTTATAGATGAATGAGGATTCTTGATGTAGCGCCACCTGAGTGGTCGGAGATCACGGTTGTTCAACTTAGGCTTGCACCCTTGACGTTTACGCACTGAAAATCCTCCAGACTCAATCTTTTAATAATGTTCTGCACTTTTGAAGGTGAAATATACGAATGTCTTCCTCTCTTTCTTTGAGGAACATTGATTTTAAACATTTCAATAGTTTACTCACATATTTGTTGGTAAATTGGCGATCCTCAACGCATCTTATCTCCTGAAGGACTAGACCTTTCTTGGATCCTGCTTTTGTACCAAATCAGAATTACTATCACCTGTTGACATCACCTGTTTCGAATCACATCATTGTATAGCCAGTTTACCTGATCACTAGCCCTAAACTGATTTTGGAATGTTCTGCAGGTCTGACTGACAGGAAAGGTTGCATATTCACAAATGAAATTAGGTTGATCAGGCAAAACATCAAATATTTTGTGTTCATATTGTCTGTAGTGAAATACAAGTCAAAATACATTTGTAAGTCACTACTTTCGTTTTGTATTTGGGTTTTCCATGCTGTCTCAACTTTTGGAGTTGTACTTAGTCTGACAGAACAGAGCTGCTTCTTCTGTACGAGATCATGAGCGGAAGAAACTGAAGCTGTTGGCAATATTACACTAAGGCTGGTACTGATGGTTTATTAATTACATGGAGGAAATGAGCTGCACATCTTTTGAATAATCCAACGTTTTTCTCAGAGCAAAATCATTGAAAACTTGCGCAAAACGAAATATGATCTGTAGAAAATATCACAGCTTAGTCTAATATGTATAAAAAGTCAAAAGCTGCTGATGCTCCAAACCTTTGGCTAGTTTGATAAAACATTTCAGACAATTGAGTGCAGTTAGTCAAGGTTTTCTTGGAGCTGTATAATTTACATATAGCAACAGCACTGGCTTCATTTATTACATAACATGTTTTATTTTGTGCCAAATTAAAGTTAATTTTAAAGAAATATTGAATTGCACAAATCCCCATTGAAGATTGTCATATTGTAATTTTATGCGTCTATTAAAATATTGGAAAGTTGAATGTTACATTCATCCAATCCATGTTTAGTAAAACATTTAGATATTTATTTTTTTATCATTCTTTCCATCCATTTAACCATCCATCCATCATTCTGTTCATCCGTCTATCCATCCATACATCCATCCATCGTTCCGTCCATACATTGTTCCATCTATCTATTGTTCCGTCAGTTGGTTCCGTCCATTCATAGTTCCATCCATCCGTGATTCCGTCCATCCATCATTTCGTCCATCCATACAGCCATGTATCGTTCCATCCGTCATTCCATCTATTGATCCATTCATCGTTCCATCTGTCCATCCATCCATCCTACCATCCCTCCTTCTCTCCTTCCTTCTTTCCACCATTCCATCTGTTAATCCAGCATTCTATCCATCAATCCGTTCATTGTTCCATCCATCCATACATCCTTGTATCATTCCGTTCATAGTTCCATCTATTCATCCATCCATCCATCTATCGTTCCATTTATCCCTTTATCATTCCGTCCATCCATCATTTTGTCCATCCATTGTTCCATGCATCCATCATTCCCTCTGTCTTCTGAACAGAAGAAACAGTTCTGTCCTTGTATCTTTCTGTCCGTCCATCCATACATCCATCTATCGATCCATCCATCGTTCCATCCACCCATCCATTGTTCCCTCCATCCATCCATCATTCCATCCGTCTCCATCCATTCATCCATCCTGTCCATCCATCCATTATTCCATCCATCCATAGTTCTGTCCATCCATCTTTCCGTTTATCATCTTATTCATCCATCCATGCAGCCATGTATCCATCCATCATTCCATCTATTGATCCATCCATCATTCAATTCATCCATCGTTTCATTTATCCATCATTCATTCATCTATCCATTGTTCCACCCATCCATTGTTCCATTCATCCATCCATCCTACCATCCCTCTTTCCTTCCTTTCTTCCTTCCTTCCATCAATCCATCATTACATCCATCCATCTTCATTCGGCCAAAAATATTCTGATTGGTGCATTCTTAATAGAAAGTGATTCAACACACCCTTAAGTTTGAGTTTGTTAACTTCTGTTTATTAATGAGACTGCTGTCCCAGGAACAACTAAATATCTCAAATCTCAGAAGATCCAGAAATCTCCTACTTTGTAAACCCTGAAGCACCAGTCCATGGATTCCTCTCTAATAAACTAGACACTAAAAACCCATATGAGGTCCTTCACAGGTTTTCCTTCATCCTCCAGAACTGTTTTCGAATCTCTTCAGACCCCGTAAATGCGTTCATATTCCCAGCCTGCACCACTCTCAGCAAGTTAATTCCAATATAAATTTCAACAATGCAGTTTATACATGCATTTGTCTCCAATTATGCAAGCCCACCATACTGAAAAGACCCTCAATCATCTCTGCGTGTCTTACATAATCCATAAATAATGGCTTTGTGTGTGTGTTTACACCCTGCCGCGTGATGTGATTCATATCTGCTATTGTCGCCGCTGTTGTTCAGAGTTTTAAATGACCGCTCAGATGGCCGATGGGGGAGTATTTGAGGACTGACACCAATGCATTTGCAGATTGTATATCTCGGCGCTTTATGTGTGCTGTTTACAGTCGCACATGTTAGCGGGTGATGGATGGCCACACGTGCTGAATAGTGACGCCGTCTATATCTGAATATAAATGAGCAAACTGACCCAGGAGTAAGCCTGTGCTGGTTATTCTCGGAGCGAACTCATCTTTAGCATAAAAAAAGAGGCTTGAAAGCTTGAGTTTGAGGTTATTTCTGAATACGTGTAAATATGGAAGACATATCTGAGGTTCTAGGCTCAGGACGGCAGCAGAAATGGATCTTATTTCTCCCGAAGCATTGCCTAAGCTTTTCACAAACTAACACATTTGACTAAAGCATTGTAGTGATCCTACAGACACACCTCTGATGTCTCTCTCTCTCTCTCTCTCTCTCTCTCTCTCTCTCTCTCTGACAGTCAATCTCGCTCAACCCGCAGCCACATTTCTGACACTCTTCAGGATCCCTGCCATTTCTCAGAGTCGTTTCTCACTCTCCAATCTGGAGACGCTCCAACCTCCTC
The DNA here is from genome assembly GCF_052040795.2 of Danio rerio. Taxonomy (NCBI): domain Eukaryota; kingdom Metazoa; phylum Chordata; class Actinopteri; order Cypriniformes; family Danionidae; genus Danio; species Danio rerio. Next base: position 39,367,944 of record NC_141045.1, read on the forward strand.
CGGCCAATCAGGAGCGGCCGTGTAAGAGGAGCTCAAGCACTAAAGCGTCTGCAACAACACATAAATTAACCCACAAAAAACTAAACTAAACAGCAGTGGATCCAGAGAGAGCAAACGCAGGAGCGCCGTAACCCAAAGAACTCCGCAACTCTGCCTGTAGGGATTCTGTGGTTTACACACACACACACACACACACACACACACCGAGGCTGGACTAGACCCAAACATCAGTCATTCATGTTCAGACATCAGAGTTTCTGTCCATAGCATCTGTATGTGTGTGTGTGTGTGTGTGTGTGTGTGTGTGTAGGTGTGGTTGTGTGTAGTTTGACTTGCTGAAACTAGAACATCGTGTTGCTGCTTTACATGTCAATCAACATCTGTGGGAACTCTCTCTTTGCACCATGTTTTCATATTCATGAGCACACACACACACACACACACCGAGCGGATGAAATCTCCCTCTCCCTGTGGACTCGGTCTCATTTTTAAATGCCCTCAGTGGCAGTGGGCCAAACAGGGTCTCTTACGGCTGGTCTGAGGGTAAAATCAGTGGTAACGTTTGAGGAACATTAATGTAATGCCAGCAGCTGCCAGATGCTCTCCTGCTGTACAATTTATTACTCACACTTCTTACCTTCACAGCCTCATGCATACAGCAGAGTTTGAGCAGAAACATCACCGTAGCTCACACTAACACTGTCTGTCTGTCTGTCTGTCTGTCTATTTAATTAGGTTTATTGTTATATCTGTCTTTCTATCATTCTATCCATCTTTCTTTTATTCTATCTAGCCATCTATGTATCATTCTATTGTTTTATTTATAATTCAATCCGTCCATCTTTCTATTTTCCATCAATCCATGTATCGTTCTATCATTATATCTATTATTTCATCCATCATTCCATCCATCTATTGCTCCATCCATCCTTTTATCATTCCATCCATTGTTCCATCCATCTAATGCTCCATTCATGCATCCATTGTTTCATCACTCGTTTCATCCATTGTTCCATCTCTTTCTATCCATCCATCATTCCATCATTCTTTCCATCCATTGTTCTTTCTGTCTTTCCATCTATCGTTCCATCCATCAATTGTTATATCGTTATGCCTATTATTCCATCAGTCTATCCTTCCACCCATCTTTCCATCCATTCATTCATTGTTCCATCCATCATTCCATCCATCATTCCATCCATTCATCCATCGTTCCATCCATTTAGTCCATTGTTCCATCCATCATTCCATCCATCATTTCACCCACCATTCCATCCATCCATCCATTGTTCAGTCCATTGTTCCATCCATCATTCCACCCACCATTCCATCCATTGTTTCATCCATCATTCTATCTATCGTTCCATCCATCCATCCATCCTTCCACCCTCCATTCCATCCATTCATCCATCCTTCCACCCTCCATTCCATCCATTCATCCATCGTTCCACCTACCATTCCATACATCATTCAGTCCATCATTCTATCCATCATTCCATCCATCATTCCACCCATTGTTTAATCAATTGCTCCATCCATCGTTCCATTCATTGTTCCATCCATCATTCTACCCATCGTTCAGTCCATTGTTCCAACCATTGTTCCATCAATTGTTCCATCCATCGTTTCACCCATTGTTCAATCCATTGTTTTACCAATCGTTCAATCCATCCATTGTTTCTTCTGTTGTTTCATCCATCCATCCATCTTTCATTCCATTCATCCATCCATCATTCCATCCATTGTTAGAATTATTGTTCCATCCATCATCATTCAATCCATTGTTCCAACCATCCATTATCCATCCTTTGTTCCATCCATTGTTTTATCCGTTGTTCGATCCATCATTCGATTGGTCCTCTAATCTCACCAAGTGTGATGCTAAAAGCTCGGCACACCTATGTTTGTCCAGTTCTGCTATTCTTATCTGCAGTTGCAGAGAAAAAGTTCTCCGAGATGTTCAACAGGGTTCAGGTCTGGGCTCTGGCCAGCCTACTCCAGCACATTCACAAAGGCATCCCATACACCCTTCTGTTATCTTGGCTGTGTGCTGAGGGTCTCTGTCCTACTGAAGATTAACTGTTGCCCGAGTCTGAGGCCCAGAGCGCTCATAAAACAAACCGTATTTCATGTCTCTCCACACCATCAGCGGCTGTATTTCACCTCCTGCAGAGACTCGCAGTCAAACTCTGCTCCTCAGGAGATGCTGATTGTAGATGTTCTAAACATCGTCTTGTGCAGGGAGTTAAAGTGTTTCAATCAAATCAGTTATGAGCGGAACTTTTGGCAGAGCAGTGCTGAGCATACACTTACACACACACACACACACACACACACGCACACACGGTGCTTGTATAAACCTGCTCACTTTTCCTGTTGTGTGTGAACATTCTTGAAGAAAAAGCATTAGGAAGTGAAAAAGCTTTGTGTTTTGTGTGTGTGTGTGTGTGTATGTGTGTGTATTGTTGTGTGTGTTTATAACACTGTGTGTAAGTATCTTTGTGTGTGTCTTTGTCTCACTGTTTGAGTTTTCCTTTTTCTTGTCTGTATTTTGTTGTGTGTATTTGTTTGTGTTCATGTATGTGTGTATATATATATATTTCTCTGTGTCTGAGTATATCTGTTTGTGTTTGTGTGTATCTTTGTGTGTATATATCTTTGTGTGTGCCTCTGTATTTGTGTTTCTGTGTGTGTGTGTGGATCTTGGTGTGCAGTACTATTTGTGTGTCTGTCTCCCTGTTTGAGTTTCTTGTGTGTGTGTGTGTGTGTGTGTGTGTGTGTGTGTGTGTGTGTGTGTGTGTGTGTCTTTCATTGTGTGTATCTATGCGTGTATGTTTGTCAGTGTGTGTGTTGGTGTATGCGGGTGGATCCATGCTTTCATGTTGTTGAGGCCAAATTCTGACCCGAGCATCTGAATGTGGCAGCAGACCTCTGGCATCAACACGGCATTAGCGCCCACAGAACTGCCGCTCACTGGATATTTCCTCTTTGTTGGAGCATTCTCTGTAAACCCTAGAGATGGTTGTGCGTGAAAATCCCAGTAGATCAGCAGTTTCTGAAATACTCAGAACAGCCCATCTGGCAGCAACAACCATGCCACGTTCAAAGTCTCTTAAATCCCCTTTCTTCCCCATTCTGATGCTCGCTTTGACCTGCAGCAGATCGTCTTGACCATGTCTACATGCCTAAATGCAGTGAGCTGCTGCCATGTGATTGGCTGATTGGAAATTTGCGTTAACGAGCAGTTGGACAGGTGTACCTAATAAAGTGGCCGGTGAGTGTATATTGTCTGAGTTTTCCAATATCATGCAGCCCTATTAGTAAACACATTACATGTATTTCGTCACTCACACTATAATCTGCAGTTTTACTCCATATAAAAGACTTTGTTTTTGCACAGACTTGTATAAAGAGTTAATGCTGACAACTGATGATCAACAGTGCAAATTACACATTGTCCCAAGAGGGAAAACCAGCAACAATCCATCATGAATGCATGATTATATGCTGTCATATCAAAAAGTGTGATTATAATGGAAGCCAGTGGGGCAAAAACAGCCCCAAACATAATGAAAAGGGGAGCCAATCTGAACAGTAAGGGTTAATTGAGCTGCAGCAGGTATTAGCAGTGCCCTGCCGTCAGAGAGGCAGATCTGTGCTGTTATATAAGCTGCTGATGTGGAGTGGCATCAGATGTTGGCATCAGCTAGAGAAGATTGTGTGTGTGTGTGTGTGTGTGTGATGGGGTCGCCTCTCTCTGCTCTCTAATAGCTCAGGTGGGAGATGCTTATTAATGAGCGCTTCTGTGCCACATAAATAACACAGCTCCGCCATCGCCACCAAATGAATCATCCGCACGTTCCCGTTCGCACGAGGAGGTTCACGCTTAACACAATGAGGAGAGCGAATAATAACACTGCGAGTATTCGGGCTGCACCAGTACATCAGTATAGAAATGGACTCAAAAAGCTAGTGTGATCGCCTCACAGTAAGAAGGTTGCTGGTTCGAGTCCCGGCTGTGACAGCTGGTGTATTCGAGTTTGCATGTTCTCCCCGTGTTGGCGTGGGTTTCCTCCAATGGCTCCGGTTTCCCCTACAGTCCAAACACATGCGCTATAAGGGAGCTGATCAACTAAATTGGCTGTAGTGTGTGTGTGTGTGTGTGTGTGTGTGAATGAGTTTGTATGAGTGTTTCCTAGTGCTGGGTTGCTGCTGGAAGGGCATCTGCTGTGTAAAACATATACTGGAATAGTTGGCAGTTCATTCCTCTGTGGCGACTCGTGAATACATTGAATATTTATATTGAATTAAATCTAAAAACCTTAGAGATAATTAATGATGATTCAAGTGTCGACATGTGAAACCACCATCACACACTGAGGAGACACTCTGTGAAGAGTCACTCTGAGCAGATCATTTGAATCAGTGACTCATTTACTGCACACTCACTCTGAACTGATCATTTGATTCAGTGAATCATTTGCTGGTGATTAACTCTGAACGGATCATTTAGTCATTGAATCTTTTACTGGAGAGTCACTCTGAACGGATTCTTTGAATCAGCAAGTTATTTACTGAAGACTCACTCTGAACTGATCATTTGAATCAGTGAACCGTTTACTGTAAGTAACTCTGCATGGGTCATTTAAATCATTAAATATTTTATTGGAAAGTACATTTTAAACCGATCTTTTTAATCGGTGGCTCTTTTACTGGAGCCTAACTCTGAACAGATCATTTGAGTCAGTGAATTGTTTACTATAGAACAACTTTGAATGGATCATTTGAATCAGTGAATCATTTGCTGGAAATTACGTCTGAACGGATTATTTAAATCACTGAACAATTTTCAGATACTCAGAATGGATTACTTGAATCAGTAAATTATTATCCTGTAGACTTACTCTGGGCAGATCATTTGAATCAGTGAATCACTTACTGAAGATTCACTCTGAGCATACCATTTGAATCAGTGAATCATTTACTTCAGATAAACTCTGAACTGATAATTTGTAGCAGTGAGTCTTTTACTGGAGACTCACTCTGAACAGATCGTTTGAATCAGTGAATCATTTACTTCAGACTCACTCTAAACAGATCATTTGAATCAGTGAATCAAGTGTTTCACATATTGTGATTTGTAATGTGATGGCTAGTGAAGATGCTTATTTTTTCTACCACCAGGTAAACCTCAGTGTCAGTTTCCTCCTTAGCTCAGTGTGTGTGTGTGTGTGTGTGTGTGTGTGTGTGTGTGTGTGTGTGTGTGTGTAATAAAGGCATGTGTAGTAAAGTGTTCACAGAGAGCTGTGTGAATGATGATAAACACGTCTGCAGATGAAATGAGAGCACATTAAAGTCCAGATGGTGAAAGGAGAGTATTAACCGGAAAAAAGCAAGAAGCTGCTGCTCAATTACTGCACTTTGTTTCCATGAGTTGAAGCTCTCTATGTTAATCTGCATTTTTTTATTCCCTTCATAAAACATCGCACAGAGAGAGACGCCACGGCGAACGCCAACATGGTAATAGCTTTTATGTCCCCTTCATTCTATTACAAAAAGATACAACACTTAGTTAAAAAAATCCCCATGGAGAAACATTTCATTTTTCCATAGCCGGTAATTAAATGTTCTTCAAATGAGTTCATTGAAATCACGGCGTTCATTTGCTCTAAGCTCGGGATTTAATAGACTTTGTTAAACAGGGATTGTGAGTGAATATTAAGCTTGTCACCCACTGGGATTGTATAATGAATGAATGTGGCCATAATCCCGATAATGGTGGATTACTTTTCATTCACTAGCTTTATTAAAGTTCAATACTGAATGTTTGTTTTAAGCACACCCATCATGACGAGACTGAAACCCAAAAAAAGCTTTAACTCCGAATGTGTTTCCAAAATAAATGAATTTGAATTATTCGATTAGTAAAAACTCCAATCTTAAATCTCAGTATACTGCAACAAAGGCATTAAAACATAATAATTGTACAAATTGTTTTTCAAAAATGCATACATCACATATTGAAAATGAGATGGACATTACAGTCATTTTACTTTTAGATCAAGCAAAAGCAAATGCATCTGGTCATACCAAAAACAGAAACATCAAATTGTACTAGACCAACCCAACCAAACCCAAACCAAACCAACTAAACCAAACAAAGTCAAGGAAACTAAACAAAATAAACTCAAACCAAGTTGAGATAACTAAACTAATTCAAACCAACTAGACCGAACCTAATCTACTAAACTAACCCAACTAAACCCAAACTAAGACGAGACAACTAAACCCATGCCCATAAAGTTACTCCAACCAAACTAACTAAACCCCAACCAAGCCAAGAAAACTAAACCAAAACTAACCCAAACAAGCCAAGAAAACTAAACCAAAACTAACCCAAACCAAGCCAAGAAAACTAAACCAAACCCAACTAATTAAACTAACCCAACTAAACCCAAACTAAGACAAGATAACTAAACCCAACCATGCCAAATAAAATTAACTCAACCAATCCCACTTAACCCCAACCAAGCCAAGAAAACCAAACTAAACCAACTAAACACAAACCAAGCTAATACAATTAACCCAACTAAACCCAAACCAAGCCAGGAAAACTAAACCAAAACAAACCCGAACCAAGCCAAGAAAACTAATTTAAACCAACTAAATCCAAACCAAGCCAAGAAAAGACAAGACAATTAACCCAACTAAACCCAAACCATGCCAATAAAATGAACCCAACTAAACCCAAACAAAGCCAATACAATTAACCCAAGTAAACACATACCAAGCCAAGATAACTAAACCATTTGAGCTTACATTTTTGACACTGAAATAGTTCTTTAACGACATTAGGTGAGCTACAAAACTAATGAGGTTATGAACGGTGCTATATTTGTTTGTACAGGTATTTGTTTTGGCAAGAAGCTGTATTATAACAGGATGTAAAACCGGTAGAGTCTAAACTGAAGCCTACTATAACATGCAGAAACCTCTTATAGACTTGCACTGATGGAGGGAATCAGGCCAAATCTAGAGATCAAACATAGGCAATTATTGTATATGAAAAATTGCCCTAGCAACTGCATAGCAACACCCTGGCAACCATCCACAGTGCGTTTGTGTAGCCATGTTGTCGTTTTTTTCAGAAAAGGTAAAAGAGAGGAAAGAGAGAGCACACTATTGTCACTTGTATTGATCAGAAGAAATCCCACTGCAATGCAGAGTGGAGTCGATATTGATGGCTGTTTAAATATGAATTAGCTTCTAAAAGGCTTTTGAGGCTTCTGAATGTTTCACATCTCCAGTTCAGACAGAATATAATGATGTGAGGAAGGACATCAGTAAACATGAGCAGAAGACTTCCACACAATGGAGAACTCGGCGGTGCTCATTAAATGCATGCGGATGAACTGTAAATCATACAGAAAGGTATTTTTCAACAATATTCATCAATATCCTCGAGGGGTCATAAAATCTCTCATTAACAAAGAGCCGGGTAATGTGCTGGTATTAACATCAAGAGGCTGGAAATGGGAAAAGATGAATCTTGGCTGATGGGAAGTTCCTCTCATTGATCACAGCCTCTCCTGTGACTCGCAAACAAAACCGATTAAACCCAAACCCAGCTGAGACAACCAAACCAACTAAACCAACACAACTGAACCCAAACCAACTAAACCAATGCAACTAAACCCAAACCCAGCTGAGACAACCAAACCAACACAACTGAACCCAATCCAACAAGACCAATGCAACTAAAACCAAACCCAGCTGAGACAACCAAACCAACTAAACCAACACAACTGAACCCAAACCAACAAAACCAATGCAACTAAAACCAAACCAACTAAACCAATGCAACTAAAACCAAACCCAGCCGAGACAACCAAACCAACTAAACCAACACAACCGAACCCAAACCAACAAAACCAATGCAACTAAAACCAAACCCAGCCAAGACAACCAAACCAACTAAACCAATACAACTGAACCCAAACCAACAAAACCAATGCAACTAAAACCAAACCCAGCCAAGACAACCAAACCAACTAAACCAACACAACTCAACCCAAACCAACAAAACCAATGAAACTAAAACCAAACCCAGCTGAGACAATTAAACCAACTAAACCAACACAACTCAACCCAAACCAACCTAACCAACACAACTGAAACCAAACCAACTAAACCAATGCAACTAAAATTAAACCAAGTTGAGACAACCAAACCAACTAAACCATCACAACTGAACCCAAACCAACTAAACCAATGCAGCTAAAACCAAACTAAGCCGTTACAACTAGACCAAACCAGCAAAACCAGCGCAACTAAACCCCAACTAAGCCGAGACAACTTGTCCAAACCAACCTAACCAGCGCAACTAAACCCAAACCTAACCAATGGAACTAAACTCAAACCAACCCAGAACAACTAGACCTAACTAATTAAACCCAAACCAAACCAAGACAAATAGACCAAACCAAATAAACCCAAACCAAGCCAAGAAAACTAATCCAAACCAAGCTAGGAAAACTAAAACCAACCAAATCAACTAAACCCAAACCAGGCCAATTAAATTAACTAACCCCAAACCCAGCCAAGAAGACTAAATCAAAGCAACTAATCACATACTAAGCCCCCAAAAATGGAACCAAACCAACTAAATTAAACCAAACCAACTAACACAAACCAAGCTAAGACAAGTAGACCAAACTAACCAAACCAAACCAAAACCACTTAACCAAACCAAGCTGAGACCACTAGACCAAACCAACTAAACCCAACCAAAGCAACTAAACCCAAACCAAGCCAAGAAAACTAAACCCAACCAAAGCAACTGAACCCAAACCAAGTCAAGAAAATTAACCCAACTGAACCCAAACCAAGCCAATACAATTAACCCAACCAAACCCAAACCAAGCCAATTAAATTAACACAACCGAACCGAATAAAGCCAAACCAAACCAAGTAAACTAACCAAACCAGACCAACAAAACCCTAATTCTAATCAAGCCGAAACAACTTGACCAAACCAACTAAATCAAATCAACTAAACTAAACTAAAGCCAAGCCAAGCAAAGGAAACTTAACCCAACCAGACTAAACCAAGCCAAACTAATTAAACCCAAACCCACTTTCATGTTACAAATACCTGTTAAACAAGTAAATATAATAATTTGTGAAATTTATATTTCACAAAAATATTAATATTCGTGAAATATTGTCATTCATTTGACCATTTACGTAATAGAAACCTTAAATTAATCTTTGTCGAGCACAACCCAGCAAACATCAGGTAAAATGACATTAATTAAATTATGAATCAAGACTGCGCATAAAATCTGAATCTGGTTTGTTTAGTTCATGTAAACAGTGTTGAGTTTTAGCTCACAACAGAAGCAGACTATTAATATTTCATACAATCAGTGTTGCCTGTTAGTTTCCAATTAGCAGCTGCGTTTGATCTGAGCTGCAGTTTCCGCTGGTGAACCTAAAAATACAACACGACTAGACTCGAGAGCCAATCCATCAGCATTTAACAACACTTTCATAGTTTATTTTTATTTTTAAAAATGTGATTTTACATTTACATTATATTCTATTTGACATTTTTAATTTGTTAGTTCATATTTTACCAAAATTAGTGTTGAAATAACCCAGACTTTTTTTATATAGCAGGATTTTTTTAAACCAATTTTTTAATTGTATTTTATACATACATACTGTACATGTATATGTAGTTTTTGTAAATTTTTATTTTTAAAAATGTTGTTTTACATTTACGTTATATTCTATTTGACATTTTCTCAGTTGGGTTTCTCCATATTTGACTCAGATTTGTGCTGAATTAATCCTGAATTTGTTTTTATATTGCGGGATTGTTAAACCCAAACTTCCTTCAAATATGGACAAACCCTTTTTTTTAATAATTTATATTTTATATACGCATACACACATACAATTTCTGTTTAGTTTTAATTTAAGATATTTTATTTTATATTGTTATATTCTGTTTGATATTTTTAACAGTTGGATTTTCTCCATATTTTGATCCAAATTTGTGTTGAAATTACCCAGAATTTGTAAATATTTCTAAATAGTTTTATCCCAAATTTTTTTTAAATATGGACAAACAATTTATTAAAATAATATTTATATATGCAAACATGTGTGTATATATAGTTTTGTTTAGTTTATCTTTAAATATATTGTTTTATATTACACTATATTCTGTTTGACATCTTTCACAGTTGGGTTTCTCCATATTTTGAACCAAATTTGTTGGGTCAAATAACCCAGATTTTTTTTATATTACAGGATTCTTTCAACTTAAATTTAGTTTAAATATGGAAAAAAAATAGTGTTTAATTAATATTTTATACATGCATACACATGTACATAAAGTTTTTCATGGTTTATTTACTAATAAATTACTTTACATCACATTATATTTTATTTGACATTTTTAGCAGTTGTTTTTTTTCAATATATTTTAATATATTTTAGTTTATATTGAAGGATTTTCTTAATCAAAATTTGTTTTAAATATAGACAATTTTTTTAAAATAATATTTCATATGTGCATACAGATGTGTGTTTAACTAGTTTCTTCACATTCGCTCAAATTTATTTTAAAATAACCCAGAATTTTTAAATATTTCACCCAAATTAGATCCAAATATAATTTTGTAATCATATTTTATACATGCATACATATGTATATATAGATTTTTAGTTTTATTTTCATATTTATTATTTTATAATATGTAATTTTTTATCTGAGATTTTTAAGTTGGGTTTCTTCATATTTGTCCCAAGTTTGTGTTGAAATAACCCAGAATTTTTAAATATTTCAGGATTCTTTTAACCCAAATTTAGCCCAAAATATTATTTTATATATGCATACATATGTGTTTGTTTACTTTAGTTTTGTTTTATAATATATTCATTTATATATCATTATATTTTATTTGTCATTTTTTCACAGTTGGCTTTCTCCTTATTTGACCCATATTTGTGTTAAAATAAAGCATATTTCTTCTTTTATTGAAGGATTATTTTAACCCAAATTTTTTTCAAATAAAGACAGCCCAAATTTTCTAAATAATATTTGATATGCTTACGTGTGTGTGTACATATAGTTTTTGTTTAGGTTTATTCAATAACATATTATTTTATATCACATTATATCCTATTTGAGATTTTTAACAGTTGGCTTTCTTCATATTTTACCCAAATCTGTGATGAAATAACCCATATGTTTTATAATGGATTATTTTAGCCCAAATTTAGTTCAACTATAGACAAACACAATTTTTATACATGCATATGTGTGCATATAGAGTTTTTGTTTATTTTATATATAATATTTCACATTACATTATATTTCATTTAACATTTTAACAGTTTTTATCCAAGTTTTGTGTTGAAAAAACCCAGAGTCTTTAAATATTTCAGAATTGTTTTAACTCAAATGTGCTTTAATACAAAGCATTTTTTAAATATTATTTTATATATGCATACATTTGTGTGTATATATAGTTTTAGTTTAGTTCAGTCTTTAAATATATTACTTTATATTACATTATATTCTATTGGAGGTGTTGAAATAACCCACAATATTTTGATTTTACAGAATTGTTTTAACCCAAATTTGCTTTAAATATGGACAAACCCAATTTTGTAATATTTCATACATGTGCATGTATAGGTTTAGTTTAGTTTTATAATATATTCATTTATATTTCATTTTATTTTATTTGACATTTTTTCACAGTTGACTTTCTCCATATTTGACCCAGATTTGTGTTAAAATAACCCATATTTCTTTTATTTTTTTAATTTAAGGATTATTTTAACCCAAATTTGTTTTAAATATAAACAGGCCAAATTTTGCTAAATAATACTTTATATATGCTTACATGTGTGTGTGTATATATAGTTTTTGTTTAGGTTTATTCTATAATATATTATTTTATATCACATTATATCCTATATTTGAGATTTTTAACAGTTGGCTTTCCTCATATTTTACCCAAATCTGTGTTGAAATAACCCATATGTTTTATATCGGATTATTTTAGCCCAAATTTAGTTTGACTATAGACGAAAACATTTTTTTTTATACATGCATGTGTGTGCATATAGAGTTTTTGTTTATTATATATATATATATATATATATATATATATATATATATATATATATATATATATATATATATATATATATATATATTATTTCAAATTACATTATATTTCCTTTCACATTTTAACAGTTTTTGTCCCAGTTCTGTGTTGAAAAAACCCAGATATCTTTTTAAGCTGGCATTACATATCCTTTACAACTTGTAATAAATGTTCTGCACTGAATTACATTCACACACTCATAAAATACCTCTCTGAGTCAATATTTAAAGCATTAAAATGACAAACATTGTTGAACAATAATAACACACACATCATCATCAGCAGCAGCAGCAGCAGCGTCGCCCTGAAGAATCAGATGAATCTGCTGTAGTTAAGCACATTTATATTTGTTCCTCATATCTGCGAGTCTTTATTCCTCTTGATTGTTGAGCAGTTACACACTCATAAGGGACGCAAATTCAATATTTATTCAGTGCTTTTGAACGGCCTCCGAAGGCTTTTGTTGGCTGATCTAATTAATGAAATAATATGTTGATTTTCTCGGTTTGGGTCCCCAAGAACGGCGACCGAGACTGCGAGAGGATTCCCGTCCTCCTGGGAAACTGCGCGTTTGTATTTATTTTTGTGTGTTTGCTGGCGGCTTTGTAGTTTGCGTGTCTTCCTGGCGTGTTTCTCCTCCGAGAGAGCCGGATCTCCTGTGAGAATCGCTGCTTTTATTGTCTGCTAATGCAGCTCCAGGACTGAAAGGCTGTTTATTAAGGAACCCACAGCGTTTGTTTTTACTTTATCTGCAATATGAATGAGTGTAACTGGCATTAATGTTACTTTCACGTGTTGGAGATGCACATATTGCATGCTATTATTGTAATTAAATTCTAGAACAACGTGTAATTGCAATAATTACGTGCTGTATTACACTGACGTGAACATGATTGAAGGAAAACTGAAGCAAATATGGGACAAGATTCTGTTTTATTTATGATATTCACAATACAAGCTGACAAATAAACACTTTTTGTGTTGTTTTAAAGAAATGTTTAATGCAAAAATATAAACAACATGAACATTTTAAATTTTTCAGTGAAATATTTATATTTTTAACTTGGTGTTTTAATAAATTATTCACATAAAATTAAATATAGACACAAAATTTGTATATAAAACATGAAAAATTAATTTAAATTAAATAATTTGTAAAATGTAAACACCACTTGTCAAATGCAAATAAGGATGTTAATGTTTATTTGATTAAATTATTTATTATTAATATAGTCACTCATTTATTTATCTGAATTGTCACCCAAATCAGAATATCACCTCTAATTAAAAATGTCATTAAATAAAATGTTGCACAACACACTTAAATAAATGGCATGTATATATATATAGCCTATAAATAAATAAATAAATAAATAAATAAATAAATAAATAAATAAATAAATAAATACAAATATATTTCTATTTTTCTGTGGATAATTGCATATTTAAGTGAAGAATCATGGATTATTTTTTAATGATTATGTTTAGAATGCTAAATTCTACCCTAAGTATATTGTACATCTTTCACAGTAAGCATATGAACTATTTATTTGAAATAAAGCATAATGTAATGTCATGTGAAAGAGCTGTGTGTGCAGTTTTTGCGTCTCATGAATCTGCGCTCGCCGACAGGAGGCGCTCTTGAGTTTCAGAAGCGCTTTGTGGGACAGCGGAGACTCAGAATAGAGGATAAATGAATATATTCACATTAAAACCACATATAAAGTGTACACAGTGGCGAACATGTGTGGATGTTTGCAGTGCTTTAGCAGTTACACGTGTTAATAACACATTCATTCATCGTAATGTTATTAATAACATGATTGGGGATTTATTTGAATACATGCAAGTGTTATGCAAGTAAAACAAAGCATTTGTAGACTTTACCATGGTTTAAATAAGTGGAATCATATTGATTAACAAGGCTAGCATTTTTAATATAGCCGTGAGTACGCGTGTGTATATATATATATATATATATATATATATATATATATATATATATATATATATATATATATATATATATATATATATATATGGAGTATTTTCAAGACCGTATCAGTGATCATCATTATATTGATCATATCTGTCGGAATATCTGATCATGCATGAGCATTGCAGAGTAAACCCGCGTTACCTGTCTGACTTGACCAGAAGCAGGCGCGCGTCCGGAAAGGGTTAATGCGCGTGTCACTTCTGACAGTTCGGAAAACTTTTGTTTCTGCTCTCGTATGTAAATGAGGTCCCGGATTGAGCGAGCCGATTGGCTACGAGTCCGAGTCAATTTCGTATTTCAAACCTGACGTCAGGGCGCCTATAAAACTCAGCATTGCTTTTATACTCGTATGCTCGGTGATCCTTTAAAAAGTCTAGAACAAGCCCGGAGTACTTTTTTTTTCTTCTTGTTCCCCTCCCAGCCGAGCGTCCGATTGCCAATCACGCGCACACACACACACGCGCGCGCACACACGCACGAATACACACACATGTTACGGTCTTGATTTCAACGAAAGTATTGAGAAAGAGGAAAAAAAGAGAGAGAAAAGCGCCATGCGGTGTTAAACGGCCGGACTCGCACGCACGCGTCCACACTCGCGCACAAAGACAGAGGAACCGGAGACGCACGCGCTCCTGCGTCCGCGCGCGAGACCGGCGTCACTTTGACAAATAAATCGGCGGCCGCTCGCGAAGCCTTTTCTCCGCTTTTGAAGAATTAAATAAAGAAATCACGCTGGCTCACGCTGTCCCGAACCCGACCACTCTGACAGCTGCTCTTCACCCCCTTTGGAGGACTGTCAACAGCAAAAGGATGGCATCAGAACTGGCAATGAGCAGCTCCGACCTGCCCACCAGTCCCCTGGCCATGGAATATGTTAATGACTTCGATCTGATGAAGTTTGAAGTGAAAAAGGAGCCGGTGGAGCCCGATCGCAGCATCAGCCAGTGCAGCCGCCTGATCGCCGGGGGATCCCTGTCTTCCACCCCGATGAGCACGCCTTGCAGCTCGGTTCCCCCTTCCCCAAGCTTCTCGGCGCCCAGCCCGGGCTCCGGGAGCGAGCAGAAGGCGCACCTGGAGGATTTTTACTGGATGACCGGCTACCAACAGCAGCTCAACCCGGAGGCTTTGGGCTTCAGCCCCGAGGACGCGGTGGAGGCGCTGATCAGCAGCAGTCACCAGCTCCAGAGCTTCGACGGCTATGCGCGCGGGCAGCAGTTCGGAGGCGCGGCGGGCGCGGGCGGCGCGATGGCCGGCGAGGAGATGGGCTCGGCCGCCGCGGTGGTGTCCGCGGTGATCGCCGCCGCCGCCGCGCAGAACGGAGCGCCGCACCACCACCACCATCACCACCACCACCACCCCGCCGGGCACCACCACCACCACGCGGCGCCCGGCGCGCAGTCCAACGGCGCGTCGGCCGGACACCCGGGACACATGCACCTGGACGACCGCTTCTCGGACGAGCAGCTGGTGACCATGTCGGTGCGCGAGCTCAACCGGCAGCTGCGCGGCGTCAGCAAGGAGGAGGTGATCCGGCTCAAGCAGAAGAGGAGAACCCTGAAAAACCGAGGCTACGCGCAGTCGTGCCGCTACAAGCGCGTGCAGCAGAGGCACGTGCTGGAGGGCGAGAAGACCCAGCTGATGCAGCAGGTGGACCACCTCAAGCAGGAGATCTCCAGACTGGTGCGCGAGCGCGACGCGTACAAGGAGAAATACGAGAAGCTGATCAGCAGCGGCTTCCGAGAAAACGGCTCCAGCAGCGACAACAACCCGTCGTCCCCGGAGTTTTTCATGTGAGTTTCTGCTCGCCACTTCTTGAACGAGTTCGGCAGGCGCGCGCGCGTGTGTTGTCGCGCGGAGTAACGGGCGCGCACTTGCTGTCTGTTCTTAATTTAATTTAAAAAACTTTTCTTTTTTTTTCTTTTTTTTTCTTTTCTTTTTTTAGCAGAGTTTAGATTTATCTCTCAGTATGTTGTACATTTCATCCCGCTAGAGTTTAGAGACTTTATGGACAATTGCGCTTTTCGTTTGCTTTTATTTCTTCTTCTCCAATGTCTTGCGTAACTTTAAGTTGACTTTTATTTTGTTGTCGTCGTTGTTTGTTGTTGTTATAAACTTGCTGGTTTGGCGAGTGCCCTGACGAACGCGCTCATGAGCGACACTGACTTTATTCACGTTGATTTCGCATCATGTTGTGTTGTTGTTGTTGTTGACAATGCTGTTGTTGTGTTGTTGTTGTTGTTGTTGTGATGAACTCATTCTATGCTGTATTTATTTGTGCGTCAGACGCGGCTCCACATGCTGGTCATGTTGGCTCTTTTCTTTCTTTTACCTGAACATCATCTCCCCATTGTCTGCTCTCGTACACTTTTTTGGGACTCTGAGCAAAAAAGTGTGTTTTCATCCATCATGCGACAAGCTCTCCTGTCGCTTTTACACACTCAGGTGTGATTATAGAGACATTACATCTCGACTGTAACTTATTTCAGTGTGGAACTGTCAGGAAACACACTCAATTTGACGAATATGTCTCTCCACATATTGCTGGACCGAATTTAAACTGTTCATTGTTTATAATTATTCTCATTAAAGAGAAGACTATTGTATGAATGAAGAATGAAGAGTTTTCTTGGCGTAACGCTGCGCTTATTTTGTAGGATTTGTCTCTGATTGTAAATCTAATTATTATATGATAGAATACTCAAATATTTTATTTGCATCAGGTGGAAAATAAAACCTGTCGTAAACTTAATAATACCAACATGTGTAACATGTATTAATGAACGCTTTAACATTTGACATCGATTAATCGACTGTACAAGCATCTCGTTTAATTCAATAAATGCCATACATGTTAAATCAAACGCACTTGTGTTATTAATATAAGAATGCGCACTCGGTATTTATTTCCACATATTCTGATAAGGAAATAAAGCAGATTTTGATCTTTAATCTGTCGTAGTTTTGCGGAAAGTTCATCATTTCACTTGTTGCCGCGTGTGACAGATCGCTCCTGTTTCATTAATATCCCATTAATGCCATCCACTTAAATCTTAATTAAATTAAAATAACATATTGAAGAAACAATTATTTTTAATCACGAACAACCCGTCAGAACAGTATGGACAGCATCATATTTGATAGAGATATTAAATGCGCTTGTTCTGTTTTCACGCATCAGATTTAACATATGAATATTATTAATAATAACACAGATTCGATCTATTAAAATAATTAATTCACAAACCAAAACGACTTTCTAAATACCAACAGTTTTTAAGAGCAAACAGATTTTATTTTCTCTTTCCCGTTTTTAGCATTTCTCCGCAAAATGAACCTCGTTTAATGTTCAGTCTCATCGCTTATAGTTCACTTCGGGTTTGAGTTAATCATTTATTTAGGAAGAGTGTATTCTTGCGCCATTTTGATAAAACCAAGAATCGCCTTTAAAATCGCTTATTGGTGCATGGCGAGCCGAATATTCTCTTCCATAAGATTATCATAACTCAGATCATATAAACCGCTGACAATAAATAATCCTCTTTTCTAGCTTCGACCCTCGACTAGTCATGCATATTACTAAAGATTTGGTTTCAGAAGTATGAATACTGCTAATATCTGTAGTTTTGGAAATATTATGAGATGTTTTAATAATATCAATAGTTTTAGAGATATGAATAACTTTTAATATCAATAATTATAAATATATGAGTTTTAATAATGGCAGTAGTTTTAGAAATCTGAATAATTTTAATAATATCAGTAGTTTTTAGAAATATGAATTATTTTTTAACAATATCAGTAGTTTTGGAAATCTTAATACCTTTAATATCAATAGTTTTAAAAATATTATGAGTAGTTTTAATAATATCAATAGTTTTAGAAATATGAATAGCTTTTAATATCAATAATTTTATAAATATGAGTTTTAATAAAGGCAGTAGTTTTAGAAATCTGAATAATTTTAATAATATCAGTAGTTTTAGAAATCTGAATAGTTTTAATGTCAGTATTTCTAGAAATATGAATGATTTTTTTTTAACAATTTCAGTAGTTTTGGAAATCTGAATACTTTTAATATCAATAGTTTTAGAAATATTATGAGTAGTTTTAATAATGCCAGCAGTTTTAGTAATGTGAATATGTTTTATTAATATCATTAGTGTTAGAAATCTCAGTAGTTTTAATATCAGTAGTTTTAGAAGTATGAATATGTTTTTAATAATATTGTTTTGAAAATCTGAATACTTTTAACATCAATAATTTTAGAAATATTATGAGTATTTTTAATAATGCCAGTAGTTTTAGAAATACAAGTACTGTTAATATCAAAAGTTGTAGACATATGAATAGTTTTAATATCAATATTGTTAGAAATATATGAGAAGTTTTAATATTGGCAGTGGTTTTTGAAATTTGAATAATTTTAATAATATCAGTATTGAATATGTTTAATATCATTAGTTGTAGACATGGGAATAGTTTTAATATAAATAGTTGTAGAAATATGAATACTTTTTAATAATAGCAGTGTTAGAAATCTGGATAGTTGTAATATCAATGGTTTTAGACATATGGAGTTTTAATATCAATAGTTTTGGAAATATGAATATTTTTTTATAATATCAATATTTTTTTCTTAAATCTGAGTAGTTTAATATCACTAGTTTTAGAAATATGAATAATTTGTAATCATATCACTAGTTTTGAAAATCAGAATATTTTTAATATGCATATTTTAATAAATCTGAATAGTTTTATCAGGAGTTTTGGAAATATATACTTTTATTGACATACACTTCATCAAACCAAACAAATCTGATGTTTTAAGAGCCATAAGGTTATGATTTTATGTTGTTTGCAGATCATAACCTCACACTTAGAGTCACCTCCGCCGTTCTCCATGCAGATTTTAGATTAGAAGATGTTTCTCAAATAGTTTCATTTATTCTCAATCTTTTTAGGCCTTTCATCGTCGCTAATAAATAATTATCAGAGTGTCTTAAGCTTCCTCTCACTGTCACAGCAAACAGGATGTGGCTTCACAGCTGGAAACAAAGTGTGTGTGTGTGTGTGTGTGGCATTTGTTGAAAACATCAGCACAATGATGCTTTGAATAACAAACGAATGACGCAGAAACTCCAGCATTACCAGAGCAGCTTTCTGCGGGTGAATTATCACTCTGAGTCTGTAATTCATGGCTTTTCTGTTTGATGAGGTCAAAACACAAACTGCCTAATGACATCAGTGTCAGGAGTGGAGAAACACACACACACACACACACACACACACACACACACACACACACACACATCTGAACTCACTGCATTTACTCCAGTCACGATTCACTCATGAATCAAACTCGTTTTATAGGTCGTTTGAAGCAGATATCGCTCTTTAAAGTCGTTATTGCAGGATATTATTTTTAAAAAGTGTAGTTTCCGCTTTATATATTCTATTTGT
Source organism: Danio rerio (assembly GCF_052040795.2). Taxonomy (NCBI): domain Eukaryota; kingdom Metazoa; phylum Chordata; class Actinopteri; order Cypriniformes; family Danionidae; genus Danio; species Danio rerio. The sequence goes on from NC_141045.1 coordinate 39,387,597, forward strand.
TTTATTTGAGCTGAACTAGCTGGTTTTATTTAAGTCAATTTCAACTATATGCATGTGCTTTTACTGAATAAAACTCAGTTTCATACGTTAAATAAAGTAGAAATTGCTCTTTAAAGTAATTTTTGCATGGTACTATTTTTTGTGGTTAATTTAATTTAATAAATTTTATTTTTATTATTTTTATTTATTTATTTATTATTATTATTATTATTATTATTATTATTATTTTAATAATTATTAAAACATTATTATATTATTAATGATTAATTATTGATTATATTATTCATAATAAATTATTATTATTTAACTTTTTAGGCATAATAAAATTACATTTGGTTTCCACTTGACCCAGCTTAAGTAAAGTTTATAGTATGAAAATAAATGCAATATTATTTTTAAAAAGTATAGTTTCAGCCTTTTCTATTAAATTTATTTTATTTGAGCTTAACTAGCTGCTTTTATTCATGTCAGTTTTAAATATATGCATGTGTTTTTAATAAATAAAACTCAGTTTCATACTTTAAATAAAGCAGAAATTGCTCTTTAAAATAATATTTGCATATTACTATTTTTGCTGTGAATTAATTTAATTTTATTTTATTTAATTTTATTGTTATTTTTATAATTATTAAAATAGTTTTATATTATTAATTATTCATTAGATTTTTGACAATAAATTATCACTATTAACTTTTTAGGCATAATAAAATAACACTTGGTTTCTACCTTACTCAGCTTAAGTAAAGCTTAATATGAAAATAAATGCAGGATTTCAGTACACTAAAAGTAAATAAATAAAATAAACATGCTGGGTTGTCTTATAACTCAATGCTGGGTCAAACATAGACAACAGTTGGGTTAAAAACACACAATTCAAATTTAATTAGTTTTAATAATGAAAAAAATCCCAACGTTGAGTTTGACCTAACATTAAATTAGTTCATATTTGACCCAACGCTGAGTAAATATAACCCAGTATCTTTATAAAGTGTACGCCGAGTGTTGCAAACTCTGTAGTCTGTAATGATTTAAGACTCATGTTTGTCTTGTTTTTCCTGTAAGGAGAATCTGAAATCATTATCAAGCGCATTTAATGCAGTTTCTGATGAAAGTCCGCATTACGGCTCACACACACACACACACACACACACACACACACACACACACACACACACACACACACATTTCATTTCAGCTTGTGAATGAAGTCAGTGGATTTCATTACACACTGCATGCATATTTTCACACCTCGGCTCCATAACCAACATGCCTCTCGCACAAATCAACACACACACACACACACACACACACACTTACACACACAGGATTCCACTTAATTCAATCAGCTGCGGGGTATTGACACCATATGTGCCCTAATCATTGGTTGCGGGCAATCCTGATTAGGTTATTACAGATAATACAGTTGTCTTCTGTCACAGTATCGCTCTCTCTCTCTCATCCGAGGTCAACAATAGGAAATCGCAGTTCAACTCATGCATATTGACATTTCCATCATTTACATACAAGCTAATATCTTTAATCATATCAGACGTGCTGGGCTCTGCCGGCAGTCGATGCTCAGCTCCAAACACATTCATTTATTTATATACTTTTGGAGCGTGGGTTAAAAGTGAGTGTCGTTGTGGAGAAATACAGCAATGCCGAGTTGAAACATTCCAACAATGCATGCTGGGAAATAAGATTATGACGGTATCACATTGCTGAAGCTTTCATCACAGTATACGGTATTATCGCGATGTTGACTTGAGCTGCCTAAAATGTTACGTTAACACACTGTACAAAATTACATGAGCAGTTTATCCCATGCTTTTAGTTCATCATAACTAACTAAACCAAGTTAATCCTGTTTTGCCTTCATTTGTAAGTCATGCAACCTGTTTTGAGTCGGTTTAACAAAAGTTCAATAGACTCATTGGGTTAATTTGATTCAGCTTTAAAATTTAAGGCAACCAGGATTTCTTACACAATAATGGCCAGCCTAGTGAATTGCTTTATCATGTTCAGAGTAAATTAATGTTTAGTCCAATTGCAAAAGGACTATAGAGTAGATAACACCAATAGTGAGTCTCATTAGTAAATATTAGTTAATAGATCAATATCCACAGTGATAAAAAGAGCAGGTTTATATTAACATTAGGTTAAAAAGCATAATTGTATTAGTTAATAACTCCATTTATTAATAACAACTATTATATTAATGTGTTATTAGGCATTGACTAAGAAACGAACATGAGCTAAGATTAATAAAAGCTTTTATTATGTGTTTAGCTATATTATTGGAGTCATATATATATATATATATATATATATATATATATATATATATATATATATATATATATATATATGTATATATATATAAATATATATATATATATATATATATATATATATATATATATATATATATATATATATGTATATATATATATATATATATATGTGAATAATAAATAATAATAAATAAATAGTAAATGACTGTGCATCTTCATTATCACCACACACAAAAAACAAATAGAAAACATTATTGAAATTTAATTCATGCTTTACTTTTCTGAACCGTTCACATTAGTGTCAATTCACACAAATGCATGCTGGGAAGTAAGAATATGACGGTGTCACATTGCTAAAGCTTTTCTCACAGCATACGGTATTACCGCGATGTTGATTTAGTGTATTGCTTTATCATGTTCACAGTAAATTAATGTTCATCTAAATAAAATGCACAAGGATTAAACTGTATACTGTAGGTAACACCAATAATGAGACTAATAATAGTAATTATTAGTTAATATTAAAATCAACATGGATAAAAAAAGGGCAGATTTATGTTAATATTAGTTAAAAATAGATAATTGCATTAATTAATTACTCAACTTCTTAATAACAACTATTATTTTAATGTGTTATTAGGCATTAATTATGCACATGAGCTAAGATTATTCAAAGCTTTTATTTCGAGTATTATTGGAGTCTTATTTGTGTACAGCAGGGGTGCCCAAACCTTTCTTATTAAGGGCCAAAAACCAAACTACTGTAGATTAAGGCTAGTCAGCCGAAGGTAAATATAGTTGTTATAGATGCTTCCTAATTTATTTGATAATATATGAAAATAACTTGCTTTGTATAACCTAATACAGTGCACATTTATTTACGTTTTATAATCAACTTACAGTAAAACAATCGCACTTATAACAGAATGGAGTTACACTAGTCGAGCTGCACCTGATTCTGCCTTGGTTTGTTTGCAGATTTCTCCTGCAAGTGACAGTGTTGACATTTTTACAAAGTATTTTTTACGTGTTTCCATTTGATTGAAACAATTTCTGATGTTTTTTTTTTTTGTAGTTTAGCAATAAAGCAAACAAACAAACAAACAAACAAGGTTATTTTATATTAGAAATGACAATTTCTGTTCAAATCCTCCGCCTCGACCCTGCCCATCATTCCTACACTCTTCTCAGATGGATTAGTGTTAACAATGGGCCAACTTTGGCCTGCCAGCCCTAGTTTGGACATCTCTGGTTTACATTGTTGACACACAACAGCTCTATAAATACTGAGTTTTCAGGCAGTATTTCAGCATGTACCTGATTAACATGTGAAAATATTAATGTTTTTAATTATTAGATGAGTAATTATCCAGGGATTTGTTGCTGCTATGAATGTGACCACAAATGCAGTTTGAATATTCTTAAGTTTGACTAATAAATGCATATTTACAGTATTTTGAAGAGCCCATGATATCACTATTGTGCGTGTTCACTAGTATGAGATATTGCATTACTGAATATCAGCATATGTCTGTGGGAAATGTTTAAAAACATTTAGAATAGCCATTGCAATTATAATGCACTTTATTCTTCTTAATCAATCACACTAATCCAGACAAATGCATGCTGGGAAATGTTTTTAAAAAATGAAGAATAGTTGCAATTTTTTTATTTTTTTAAAATAATCTTTTTATTGTTTTTAGCATAAGAAAATAAACAATAACATAAACAGAACAACAAAAAGGAGACTGAAAAAAGGTTACAAAGGCTGTTTCAAAATACACAAATATTCAGACACAACATAGTACAATAGAAACACAATAGAAATAAATAGAATTAAATATAAATCATAATAGTAATATTAATAATTTACAGAGAAATGTGTAGGCTTTTGCCAAACCAATCCCACTTATAAAGAGTTACCAGTCAGCATTGCTGATATAAAGCATAATTGGATTCCAGATTTTAATAAAGTGTGTTTGTTTCACATCACATATCGCATTTCTTCCATGGGCAACACGTAACTCAAGCTCCTAATCCAAGTTTCAAAGACAGGCACGTAATCTGACTTCCAATTTTGTATAATTTTTTTTTCTTATATCGTGCACAGAGATATATGTGATGTATATTTCTCTCCTATTTCTGAGGTGTCTCCAAAAATGCCCAATTTTGTCTCTGGTGACAGTTCAATCTTGTATACTTCAGATATAACATTAAAAATTCTCTGCCAAGATGAACTCATTTAATGGCATGAGCAGAATGAGTGAGCCAGTGTACCTTCAGAGTTTTACATTTGTTGCACAGTGTTATTGCACATTAATATGCTTTGCTTTTCTGAAGCATCCGGACTAGATATTCTTCAAGACACTTCTATACTGCTTAAAGTGACATTTAAAGGCTTAATTATGTTAACTAGGCAGGTTATGGTAATTAAGCAAGTTATTGTATAATGATGGTTTGTTCTGTAGACTATCGAAGAAAAAATAGCTTAAAGGGGCTAATAATATTGACCTTAAAATGCTGTTTAAAAAATTAAAAACTGCTTTTATTCTAGCTGAAATAAAACAAATATGACTTTCTCCAGAAGAACAAATATTATCAGACATGCAGTGAACATTTCCTCAATCTGTTCTACATCGTTGCAAAGCAATTCAGAAGGGGGTGAATAATTCTGACTTTAACTGACTTCCAGTTTTGCTTTATTTATCTGGACCATTCACATCAGTGTTAATAATTTAGATAAATGCATATGCTGGGAAATGTTAAAAAAAGAAAAGTTTCAATTATTGCATTTCGTTCATAGTTTTTGCTTCATTTTTTAAAACTATTTACTCTGGTGTCAATAATTCATGCTGGGAATTAAAAAAGAACTGGAATAATTCGTGAAATCAAGTTTGGTTTTGCTTTATTTTTCAGAACCATTCACACTGGTGGCTGTAATTCAGACAAATGCATGCTGGGAAATGTAAAGAACTGGAATAATGATTGAAATCAAATTGTGTTTTGCTTTTTTTCTGAAACATTCACACGACTGTCAATAATTCATATAAATGCATGATGAGAAATGTACAAAAATGAAATAAATTAAATATTTTAACTTTATTTTTCTGAACTGTTCACACTGGTGCCAGTAATTCAGACAAATGCATGCTGGGAAATATAAAAAATATATATACATATAAATAAATAAAATTAAGAATAGCTATTGCAATTACATTTTGCTTCATTTTTTAGAACCATTCACACTGGTGGCAATAATTCAGACAAATGCATGCTGGGAAATGTAAAAAAAAAAAAAAAAAGATTATTTATTAAAATTATATTAGCGGTTTATTTTCCTGAATCATTCCCAATGATTTTAATAATTCAGATGCTGGGAAATGTAAAAAAAGCATAATTATTGCAATAATTATTATATAATAATTATTAATTTTAACTTTTTTGCTCTACTTTTCTGAACCATTCCCACTGTTGTCGACAATCCAGACAAATGCATGCTGGGAAATGTAATTAAAAATGAGGAATAGTCATTGCAATCCAGTTTTAGGTTTATTTTTCTGAAGCATTCCCACTGGTTTTAGAAACACTGCAGGCGTGTGCGTGTGTGTGTGTGTGTGTGCGCGTGTGTGTGCGTGTATGTCACTAGATCGCAGCTCATCTGCATCTCTGCACGCTAAACATTTCCATTTAGAGTGATTTAAAGGAGAGAGTTTATGTCCTGCCACGTGCGTCCATCATCCGCAGACGCCCTGTAAAGCTGACTTATAGACGCGCTCTTTCAAAAGATAATAATTTAACTTTCCCTGTGCCGTTACACTCACCAAACGCATGTGTTTTTGTTGATTGCCTGAGGTGTGTGTGTGTGTGTGTGTGTGTGTGTGAGTGATGCTGTAGTGTCTGGACAAACATCAGCCATATATAGCACACTGTAAAAAACAATGCTGGGTTCCACACAGTTGATTTGTGTTGTGGCATCATGAAGGAATTCCTTTAGTGTTTGACCAATTTAAGTTGATTGAACATGAAATAATTAAGTTGTCCCCCCCAAAAAAAAAAAACTCAAGAATTGTGTTGATGCAGATCATTATAAATTGGTTGTTTTATTTTACAAAAGGAGTAATATTTCACCAATGATGAAATTATTGCACTTATCTATAAATATATAATTTAATATTAATGTTTTATGCATTTATATTTATTAATCTACAATATTTTGAGCATATTAAGCTGTAGACTAAGGGAGTAATGCCAGTTCATCACCAGTGATGAAAATATTGCAAGTACAGTATCATCAAATGTATAATTTAATATTAATATCTTATGCATTTAAATGTGTGTTGGATTGTTGTTTTTTGGTGAAACACAAAACAAAAGATTCAGTAGAGCGTTCGGGCTGCTCTTTTACCTATAATGAAAATGGGTGGTGACTGGGTCTGAATTAAAAAAAGCCCCAAAAAATTTATTTATTTATTTATTTATATTTATAAAAAAAATTTTATTTGTAATTTATGTTTATGTTTTAATATATGATTTGAGCATATTAAACTGTGAACTAAGTCTTATTAAAAATACATTATTTATTTATTTATTTATTTATTCATTTTTTAATCATTTTTTTATTCATTCATTTGTAATTTTTATGTCTTACGTTAGATTAAAAGAATATCTTCCATTAAATGGCATTACAGCTTCTGAAAATATTGCACTTATCATTAAATATTTAATTTAATATTAATATGTCATGCGTTTATATACGTGTACTGGATTGTTTTTGGTTAAACACAGAAGGAGAGATTTAGTAGAGCGTTCGAGCTGCTCCTTTACTATAATGAAAGTGGATGGTGACTGGGTCTGAATAAAAAAAGTCAATTTATTTATTTATTTGTTTATTAATTTGTTTGTAATTTTTTATATATTAATATACATTAGATTATAAGTATATCTTATTAAATGCTATTACAGTCAGGCTTTAGAAAGGATAATTTATTGTGTATTTGATTTATTATTTATTAATATATACATTCAATTATTAGAACGTCAGATACGAAAACAGCATCACAGTCATTGTGTTTTAGAATTCGGTGTTTAATTTATTGTTATTTGTCATTTCTTAAAATATTTGTGAACTTTAATCTCATTATAAATAATTTCTGCAGCTTAATATTAGTTTTCTGCCTCAAAATTGCTATGAAAAATGATATATTGTATTTAACATCAAAAATATAACTGACAAAAATTAACATTTCAATGATTTGCATATGAAATTGATTAAAAGCATCAAATAAAATCATTACGGCAACTTTAACTAATTACATTACATGTCAAAAGTAAAAATATATACTCGCTTTCAGCTAAATAATTGACATTTTCATTGCTTAACTTGACATTTCAATACATTTATTAAAATAAGTGGACAAAAGTATAAAGACACATTGTTAATGAAAATGTACACAAATACACACCAGTGGTAATAAAATGAACTAAACTCAATGTTAAAAATGAAAATGCAAACACACAATGAGACGACTCGACATGAGAAATCAAATATGACACACTGACATGCGTTTCGTCTGCTTTGCTTTATTGTTGTGCGTTTGATTTGATTAGTTTCTCTCATTTGTCATGATATTGATCATCATTAATGTTGGACGCGAGCTCACACTGAAAGAGTGAAGATGTTGAGGTAGTGTACAGCCTCATCATCAGGGCACGGCTGAGGAAACGTGTGGTGCAGTGTTTGTGTGTGTCAGTTCAGCTAGTGTAAATGCTGTTGTCATTATAAAAGTGAGCTGAACTTGAGTGTGTTTACAGTAGAGAAGAGTCTTGTGTGTGTGTGTGTGTGTGTGTGTGTGTGTGTGTGTGTGCACGCTGTAGGATTTGGCCTTGTGCCCGTCCACTGTTTTACCTGCATCTCAATGAATCTGGTGAGCTGATTTACTGGCAAGGTGTCTGAACCGCAGTCTCTCTCTCTCTCTCTCTCTCTCTCTCTCTCTCTCTCTCTCTCTCTCTCTCTCTCTCTCTCTCTCTCTCTCTCTCTCTCTCTCTCTCTCTCTTTCAGCGTGTCTCTCCCTTTTCTCTTTCTCTCTCTCTCTCTGTGTGTGTGTGTTTCTGTGCATGTGTCTGTGTGTGTCTGTCTCCCTTCTCCTGTATGTATGTGTTTGTATGTATGTATGTATGTATATGTGTGTGTGTCTCTCTCTTTCTCTTACACTGTATGTATGTATGTGTGTGTGTGTTTTCTCTCTTTCAATGTGTGTGTTTCTCCTTAGTGTATCTCGCTCTTTTTCAGTGTGTGTGTTTGTCTCTGTGTGTGTGTGTGTGTGTCTGTCTGTGCATGTGTCTGTGTGTGTCTGTCTCTCTTTCCCTGTATGTATGTATATGTGTGTGTGTGTATATGTCTGTGTGAGTCTGTCCCTCTTTCTCTGTATGTATGTGTGTGTGTGTGTGTGTCTCTCTTTCTCTTACACGGTATGTGTGTGTGTGTTTTCTCTCTTTCAATGTGTGTGTTTCTCCTTAGTGTATCTCGCTCTTTTTTTTGTGTGTGTGTGTGTGTGTGTGTGTGTGTGTGTGTGTGTTGCTCTCTCTTTTTTAATGTGTTTCTCTTTCTTAGTATCTCTTTCTCTTTTGTATATGTGTGTGTGTGTGTTTCTTTCTGTCTTTTTCCGGTGTGTGTGTAAGTGTGCGTGTGCTTTCTCTCTCTTTCAGTGTGTGTGTGTGTGTGTGTGTGTGTCTCTTTCTCTCTTTCTTAGTGTCTTTCTCTGTATTTCTGTGTGTGTGTGTGTGTGTGTGTGTGTGTGTGTGTGTGTGTGTGTGTGTTTGTTTGTTTGTCGTAGCATCTTTTTACCTTTCTATTTCAGTGTGAGTGTGTGGCTTTGTTAGCAGCGTCTTTTTCTCTATTTCTCTCTCTCTCTCTCTGTGTGTGTTTAAGCGGTGAGTGTAAGTGTCATTGATCTCTGTGCTGCTGAAGGTGACCTGTAGGTGTGTGTGTGTGTGTGGTGACCTGCTCTCCTGATGTCGTGTCCTGTGGCAGCAGAATCGTGGCAGTGAGAGGAATATGAAAACACTCGTCCTTGAGCTGATCTGAGGCGCTCGTGTCAATAAAACACACACACACACACACACACACACTCTTTATCTTCATCAGGTGTGTGTGTGTGTGTGTTCTGCATCTGTCCAGCAAAACTGTCATCATGTTTTCCATCAAACTTAAAAAGAGTTCAGCAGCAGTTTTTACCTTTCATAAGTCAGATTTCTACGGTAGCTCAGTGGTTAGCACTGTGGCCTCACAGTAAGAAGGTCACTGGTTTGAGTCCCAGCTGGCTCAGTTGGTGTTTCTGTGTGGAGTTTGCATGTTCTCCCCGTGTTGGCGTGGGCTTCCTCCGGGTGCTCCGGTTTCAGGGGAATTGATGAACTAAACTGGCCGTAGTGTATGAGTGTGTGTACGGGTGTTTCCCAGTGATGGGTTGCTGCTGAAAGGGCATCCGCTGTGTTAAACATATGCTTGATCAGTTGGCGGTTCAATTCACTGTGGCAACCCCTGATTAATAAAGGGACTAAGCCAAAAAGAAAAGGAATGAATGAACTTATGCTTCCTCCTCCTTTCTTCTTAATTAATTGTGAAATTTGGATTAAAATAGTTCCTACAGCATCTTATAAAACACGAGTATACAATATAAATAGTGTAGAAACATAATAGTGTAACAGATGCTAAATACATACTCTATCTTATATATTTTATAAGTGCTTTACGGTTAATATTTTAATATAGCATAGTGTTTCCTTTAGGGTGTTTTCCAGCGGTGGCGGCAGGCCTTTTTTTTTTTTACACAGATCTACCTCTGGCGTTATTATTTCAATGATAAATGTCGCAAGCGCTGTATTAGAAGTCGAGATCGCATTTATGTAATAGCCTACAGCATGCGGATCTCTTTGCTTGCGTGCCGATTTCCTCTGCTCGTGCACAAAACTTCTTGCACGCCCCCTCAAATATAAGCCGCTTCAAGAGCGTGCAGATCTTCATGTGCGCTCTCAAATAAACGCTGCTGAGTGCGATTAAGTGCGTTTATGTAACGAGTATGTCTCCAGCATTTATTAGATTTGCTAGGATTATTTATAAATGTCTCCCAAATAAACCTACAGAGCGATATTAATGCACCCTGAAGTAAAGTGAAACGGCTATACGTCGTGTTTGCTGGCTTTACGCATCCCGCACCAGTCAGTCAGCACGTCACCTTAAAGGGTAAACAAATGACGCACAGCTCTACTACGGTTACAGAAAAGTTTGCGCTGTTATAATTCGCTGTTATAATACCATGATGGCATGTATTTGTTATATGTTTTTATTCTATCTCAGTGCTTCTACTGTATATTGGTCGTACTGTATGTTGATTTGCTTTATAACAATTTATTGTTTCAGTATACAACTACAGCAAGACTTTCAGAGCGTCCAGAAATGAGAGAAAAGGAGATAAATGTAGAGTTTAAACCGGTTCAACATTAAAATATTAAATAAAATAAACAGAAAAGTCTCTGTTCAGCCAAATGCAGTTTCATTCACAGCGTTTCTAATGACTAATATGGTTCAGGAACATGTAAATAAAGCAAAGATTCTGTTTTAGGGTGCTTTCACACCTACACTTTTGTTTCGGAACGTATCTCATTTGCCCAGTTAGCGCGGTTTGTTTGGCATATGTGAACGGGGCAATCGCGCTCTGTTCCGCGCCAAATCAATCGCTGCGTTCTGCGTGGGAAGAATGAACAGCAGTGGAAATGAAACCGAAAGCGTGCACATTATTTAAATAATCATATCGCATTTTAGAGTTATGAATACGACGAGCTTTAACTCTTTTGAGTACAGAGGTACACAACAATGCACGTCAACATGATACACTTGATAGCGCCGACATCAGCGACGCCAAAGAAATAGTAAACCTGCCTAAACTGCTGAAAAGAGTCACGACTGTCCTGTGTAATGAAAAGACGGCCACCCTGTCACTCAGCATGCCCAACATGAAGACAGCCATCCATAAAAACCTCTCAGACAAATACACATGAGTTCAGGATTATCTAATAGAGCTGCTGATTACCTGGAAATGTAGAATTTTTTATTTTTTTTTGCACACAAAAAAAGCAAGTGACCAAGCAAAGCCTTAAGCTCTTACTGTAAATTCAATTGAATTCAATCATTTCAAATAATATTTTATAAGAAGTTTTTTAATTGTTTTATTTTCCAGAGACAGTCCTGTTTAATTTATTTTCTTAAAGAAGGTTCAGTTTAACAAGTTGAAACAAAAGAAATACATAAAAATAGTTTACTTGGTAATTAATTTTTTTAAAAATTAAATTGCATTTCAGTTTAATTTAAAATTTTTATTCCAAATATCGTGATACATATCGAATCGTGAACATTATATCGTGATACACATTGTATCGTGAGCTGAGTGTATCGTTACACCCCTAGTTATTAGAGATGAGTTATTAAAACTATTATAATTAGAAATGTGTTGGAGAAATCTGCCTTCTTTGAACAGAAATTGGGGAAAAAATAAACAGGGGGCGAATAATTCAGGCTTCATCCATATATATATTTACAAACAAATACATCCATTCCACTCATGTATACACAGTAATATCAAATGAAATGAGCCTTGTCAAGAGAATAGATAAACAAAAGCCAGCCATTTACATCTCTTGCTGTTATAGATCTGCATGTGTCGTGTTTTCTCTTTCCTCCACTTCTGCTGTTATGTTGAACTATTCGCCTCTAGTTGGTCTTCTTTACACAAGTGTTTCACTTTTTATCTGTTGGTTTTTTTTAAGATGGCATTGTCTTGTTCAAGTGCTCCTTAACTGGTCAAATGTTGCTTTACATGTACTGATAAAAACAGGTCTTTTTGAACGTTTATATTAAGAAGTGGGTAATTTATCCACAAAATCAGGGGTTCTCAAACTTATCAGCCCGCGAATAACAATGCCAGTGACTCACGACCCCCAAAATCCTCTGAGGTGGTTATGAATAGAGAAACGTTGCATGCAGTGGCGCACACACACCAACAGATCCATGTCTATTCTTCGTTTAATTGTTTAATGTATGTCAGTGTTGTAAACGTGCCAGAAAGTTTAACCTGGTGTGTTATAATATCAATCTGCTGCATCTGACGCTCTTGCTGTGTCTTTAATATAATGTAATAACCCCTGTGGTCGCAGTACAATAGAACTAGTAACTACAGTATAAGCTACTATAGTAACTAGTATACAGTAACTATAAATGATTATTTTTCTCTTCAGTATGTTATGAATAAAATATGGTCTTTCTGATGGTTTAATAAAAAATAAATAGAATTTTGGAAATCACCTTGCGACCCCCCCCCCCCCCCCCAACACTTTGAGAACCATTGCACAAAATGACTGATATAAATGAGACATTGTGCTGTTATTATTTATTAAATCCTTAAACATTCTCTTTCATTGAACTAAACTCGATTTATTTCTATTTTCTGCATGCGATTAATATTAAAATTATATTAATTAATTAATATATTTGATTTAAAAGTTTGAAATGAAAGTTTAGTTTAGGAATTAAGTTAATTATTATTAATTATCCACAAAACGACTGATATAAATGAGATATTTTGCTCTCATTATTCATAACCTTTAAAAATAAATCTCTTTCATTGAAGAAAATTAATTATTTTTCTCTATTTTTTTGTGTGCGATTAATATTAAAATGATCTCAATAATCTAATTATATGTCTTTATCTTTCTGCATGTCTTCTTTCACGTTTGTTCCTGATGGAAGGACATCGCGAAAGTTTCTACACCTGTGATGACCTCTGACCCCTGCCCTTTGCCCCTGCAGTCTGAGGTAAGAGCACTGTTTATTATATCATCTTCACGTTCTCCAGACTCTCTGCGTTTCCTCAGCGTGACGGGAACTCGACACATGTTACATTCAGCAAACCTTGACCATGTCTGTGATTTATTTATTTGAGATGTTTATTAATCCATTACAATGATCCATAATACATCAAATGCATATTTTAGCATATCCTTTGCATATAATCATATAAATTAGCATATGCTTCTATTTAATTATGTGTAATCCAGTGGTATAAGTGTGAAAGATGATTGTGTAATATGATTGTAGGATCATATGTTAAGATTGCTTTCATAATTAACAAAGAAAGAGCTGCTTGGAGGTGATATTCGCTATACTGTGTGTGTGTGTGTGTGTGTGTGTGTGTGTGAAGTGGAGTTGGTTTATAATGTTAGCTGTTGGAAGAGCTTGTGTGTGTGTGTGAGTGTGAGTGTGAGTGTGAGTGAGTGTGAGTGAGTGTGAGTGTGAGTGTGAGTGTGAGTGTGAGTGAGTGTGAGTGAGTGTGAGTGAGTGAGTGTGAGTGAGTGTGAGTGAGTGTGAGTGAGTGTGAGTGAGTGTGAGTGTGAGTGTGAGTGAGTGTGTGTGTGTGTGTGTGTGTGTGTGTGTGTGTGTGTGTGTGTGTGTGAGTGAGTGAAGCGGAGTTGGTTTATAATGTTAGCTGTTGGAAGAGCTTGTGTGAGTGTGTGAATGTGAGTGTGAGTGTGAGTGTGAGTGTGAGTGAGTGTGAGTGTGAGTGTGAGTGTGTGTGTGTGTGTGTGTGTGTGTGTGTGTGTGTGAAGCGGAGTTGGTTTATTATGTTAGCTGTTGGAAGAGGTTGTGTGTGTGTGTGTTGGTGTGTTTGTAGTGTGTGTGAACGAAAAGAGTCCACTTGAGCAACTTTTGAAAGTGCGTTTCCGAAGCATTTTTATCTGGAAAACAAGCTGTGAAACGTTTTCAGATGCAGTGTGTGTTTGGATGAAGTGTGTGTGTGTGTGTGTGTGTGTGTGTGTCTTCAGATGAAGTGTGTGTGTAGCTGTGTGTTTGCATGAAGTGTGTATTTGCATGTTCATATGATCTGTGTGTTTGTATGAAGTGTGTGTGTGTTTGTGTCCGTGTGGATTCATGAATTGTGTCTGCATATGTTCACATGAAGTGTGTGTGTCTTTGTGTTCGTATGAAGCGTGTGTTTGTATGAAGTTCATATGAATTGTGTGTATGTCCATATGAAGTGTGTGTATGTTCATTTGGAGTGTGTGTATGTTCATATGGAGTGTGTGTATGTTTATATGGAGTGTGTGTATGTTCATATGAAGTGTGTGTATGTTCATTTGGAGTGTGTGTATGTTCATTTGGAGTGTGTGTATGTTCATATGGAGTGTGTGTATGTTCATATGGAGTGTGTGTATGTTCATTTGGAGTGTGTGTATGTTCATTTGGAGTGTGTGTATGTTCATTTGGAGTGTGTGTATGTTCAGTTGGAGTGTGTGTATGTATATATGAAGTGTGTGTATGTTCATATGAAGTGTGTGTATGTCCATATGGAGTGTGTGTATGTCCATATGGAGTGTGTGTATGTTTATATGGAGTGTGTGTATGTTCATTTGGAGTGTGTGTATGTTCATTTGGAGTGTGTGTATGTTCATTTGGAGTGTGTGTATGTTTATATGGAGTGTGTGTATGTTTATATGGAGTGTGTGTATGTTTATATGGAGTGTGTGTATGTTTATATGGAGTGTGTGTATGTTCATATGGAGTGTGTGTATGTCCATTTGGAGTGTGTGTATGTTCATATGAAGTGTGTGTATGTTCATATGGAGTGTGTGTATGTTCATATGGAGTGTGTGTATGTTCATATGGAGTGTGTGTTCATATGAAGTGTGTGTATGTTCATATGGAGTGTGTGTATGTTCATATGAAGTGTGTGTATGTTCATATGAAGTGTGTGTATGTTCATTTGGAGTGTGTTTATGTTCATATGGAATGTGTGTATGTTCATATGAAGTGTGTGTATGTTCATTTGGAGTGTGTGTATGTTCAATTGGAGTGTGTGTATGTTCATTTGGAGTGTGTGTATGTCCATATGGAGTGTGTGTATGTTTATATGGAGTGTGTGTATGTTCATTTGGAGTGTGTGTATGTTCAATTGGAGTGTGTGTATGTTCATTTGGAGTGTGTGTATGTTTATATGAAGTGTGTGTATGTTCATATGGAGTGTGTGTATGTTCAATTGGAGTGTGTGTATGTCCATATGGAGTGTGTGTATGTTTATATGGAGTGTGTGTATGTTCATACGGAATGTGTGTATGTTCATATGAAGTGTTTGTATGTTAATTTGGAGTGTGTGTATGTTCATTTGGAGTGTGTGTATGTCCATATGGAGTGTGTGTATGTTCATATGGAGTGTGTGTATGTTCATATGGAGTGTGTGTATGTTCATATGGAGTGTGTGTATGTTCATATGGAATGTGTGTATGTTCATATGGAGTGTGTGTATGTTCATATGGAGTGTGTGTATGTTCATATGGAGTGTGTGTATGTTCATTTGGAGTGTGTGTATGTCCATATGAAGTGTGTGTATGTTTATATGGAGTGTGTGTATGTTCGTATGAAGGGTGTGTTCGTATGAAGTGTCTGTATTTATATGAAGTGTGTGTATGTCCATATGGAGTGTGTGTATGTTTATATATAGTGTGTGTATGTTCATTTGGAGTGTGTGTATGTTCAGTTGGAGTGTGTGTATGTTTATATGAAGTGTGTGTATGTTTAAATGGAGTGTGTATGTTTATATGAAGTGTGTGTTAGTTCAAAACTCGTGTTTGTTCATTTAAAGTGTGTGTGTCCATACGATGTATGTCCTTATGAAGTGTGTGTTTGTATGAAGTATGTTTGTTCATGTGTTTGTTTTTGTGTTTGTGTGCGTGTGTGTGTGTGTGTGTGTGTGTGTGTGTGTGTGTGTGTGTGTGTGTGTGTATGTCCATGTGTGTGTGTGTTCTGTTCTTCTGCTGAATCTGATATGCCGTATGGATGTTGTGTGTTGATTCACCACAGATTTCCGCTCCACTGAAGCTCAGGTGAGGTCAGAATCAGGGCACAGGAAGTGTGTGTGTGTGTGTGTGTGTGTGTGTGTGTGTGTGTGTGTGTGTGTGTGTGTGTGTGTGTGTGTGTTTGACTGTGACAGGCTTCAGTGTTTCTCTGATTGGTGGGTGTGTGTGTCCTGTAGGCTTCAGTGTTTCTCTAAACGGTGTGTTCATCAGTGTGTGTGTGTGTGTTTGACTCCTGTATAGGCTGTAGTGTTTTTTCTGATCGTGTGTGTGTCTCTGTCTCCTGTAGGCTTCAGTGTTTCTGGTCTCTCTGCAGTGTTTTCTGTCATTAGTTAAATTTTGCAGTGTACAAGCGCTGGAGAACACACACACTTGCTTCTTGCTTTTTAAATGCATATGGGGACGGTTTAATTTACAATATACCATTTAATTGCATATTATTACTATTATTATTATTATTATTATTAGTGCATTAATATTATTTTTATGTATGTTTTTTATCATAAATAACATTAGGAGTTTGCATTTATATTTTAGAAAGTTTTTTTTTCAATCTAAAACACGTTAAACTACATGAATGAACTAAACATGTATATACATTTTTTTGTGTGCAAAATGTGTTAGTTTTTGTCTTTATTATTTATATTATTAAAGATGTCTTTATATATTTATTTATATTATTAATATTGTTTTAATATATTTATTAACATTGTCTTTATACATTTATTTATATAATTAATATTGCCTTTATTTATTTATATTATTAATGTTGTCTATTTGTTTATTAATATTATTAAAATATTGTCTTTATATATTTATTCATAATTTTAATATTGTCTTTATTCATTTATTTACCTATTTATATTAATAATATTGTCTATTTATTTATTTATTTATTTATATTTTTAATGTTGTCTTTATATGTTTATTTATAATATTACTATTTTCTCTATTTATATTTGTATATTGTCTTTATATATTTATAAATAATATTAATATTGTTTTTATTTATTTATTATCTGTTTTTGATTAATATTGTCTTTATATTTTTATTCAGAATATTAATATTGTATTTACTAATTAATTAATTAATTTATCTGTTTATTTATCTATTTTATTTTTAATATTATCTTTATATTTTATTCATAATATTAATATTGTATTTATTAATTTATTTCATTTATATATTTATATTATTAATATTATCTTTCTATATTTAATTGTATTTTTAATATTGTCTTCATATATTTATTTATATTATTAATATCTGTTTTGTCACTATATGTTCTCTTCTCCCTCCGAAAAACGCATCCTCAGAAGAACAAATAAGGATAATTAGAGAATAAAGATAATAAAGAGATTAAAATTTCTCTGGCATTAGCTAAAGTAAAGCTTGAACAGCTGAAGGTTAAATGAATGTGCTGGAGTGTGGAGCGGTCAGTAGTTTACATCAGTTTATTTTCTTCTTCTGTTCTCTGTATATATTTCCCAGGCTCCTCTTCTCCTGCTTGTTAGCTTGACAAATAACTTCTGTGGGCAGAAAGTGCTGAATTTTAGCTTTCCGTGTCTATTTTCTGCCGGCTGACATTAATTTTGCGAGCTCTGCTGGAACTAACTATCAGAAATAAATAAATAAGAGAATAACAGGCTGAAGGAGGAGCAGCGGACGCTTGCACGCACACACGCACGCACACACACACACACACACACACACACGCACACAAAGACATATTAAACATGGCGTTTCTGTACTAATTGACATGTTAAACACATTTGAAAATGCATTCTTGCATAATGATGATGTTTATAATAATTATTACAAAAGTAAAAGTAGTAATAATAATAGTTATAATAATAATATATTTGTAATAGTTTTTTATTAGTAATAATAATAAAATAATAATAATAATAATAATAATATTAATAAAATAATAATAATAATAATAATAATAATAGTAGTGATGGGTTGCAGCTGGAATGGCATTTGCTGCGTAAAACATTTGCTGGAATAGTTGGCGGTTCATTCCACTATGGCGACCCCAGATTAATAAATCGACCTGGCCGAAAATAAAATTTAATGTTGTATTTGTAATAATAAAAAATAAAAAATAAAAGTAATAATAATAATAATAATAATAATAATGATAATAACAACAATAATAATTGTAATAATAATAATAATACTAATGATAATAATAACAATAATTAAAAATAATAATATTTGTAATAATAATAACAACAACAATAATAATAATTGTAATAATAAAATGTATAATAATATTAATAAAATAATAATAATTAAAAATAATATTTGTAATAATAATAAAATAATAATAATCATAATTGTAATAAAAATAAATAATAATAATAATAATAATAATTATTATTATTATTATTATAATTGTTAAAAAAATATTATAATCATCATAGTAGTGATGGGTTGCAGCCCCTAGAGCTCCTTAGTAACACCCCAGCAACCACTTATAAATCACTTTAGCAATACCCCAATAATTCCCCACCTTAGCAGCACCCTAGAACCAGTGTAGAACGCCTTAACAACACTAGCAGCCAGCTGATTAGATCCCCCTAGCAACCGTGTAGAATGCATAGAACCACTTAGTAACCACTCAGTAACCACCCACCAAGGCAACAACTTACTCAGAGCAACAACCCTTCATTGTTTTTTGAACACGTGTGGTCATTGTATTGTTATTATTAACCATGCACAGTTGTTTTAATGTTTTAGCTGGAAAATAGAATTATTCTGCAATTAATTATTTAATTTAATATTTATGATGTTATTATTAATATTTCTTTTGTAACTAATTACACCAGACTCTGCTAGAGGACTAGTTAAGGTTTATTGTTGTCTATCTGAGGTAATCGAGTAATGCATTCATACAGCAGTGTGTGTGTGTGTGCATGTACGTGTGTGTGTTTGCGTGTGCGTGTGTGTGTGTGTGTGTGTGTTAGATGTGTTTTGTTCCATGCGGCGTCTTTAACCTCAAATGTCGCCCACTTGAAAATGTCAACCAGAGGAAGGAAAGGCGTTTGACGGCGTTTTGCTTTCTACACAAATACACACTCACACAGACACACAGGCATGGTTTCCACTGCGCTCATCACTTTCTGTCCCAGTCAGACTCTGTAAATAGGACGAATAAAGCAAACAGCCTCTTTGAACATCAGTTGTGTTATTGTCACCGCGGCACTCATCAAAGATCATTAAAGCTCGTCTGGTTTCAGTGAGAGTCAGAATGTCATCTCTATCAGTCTGTCTCTCTCTCTCTCTCTCTCTCTCTCTCTCTCTCTCTCTCTCTCTCTCTCTCTCTCTCTCTCTCTCTCTCTCTCTCTCTCTCTCTCTCTCTCTCTCTCTCTGTCTGTGGGCTTCAGGAATCTGTTTAAACATGATTTGATATTTTATCTGATGTGTGCTGATGCTGCTCTGAGTGATCAGACGTGAGATGTTTACCTAGCGGACAATACTGAACAAATTCATCACTAGTGAGATGCTTGTGTATATTTGTATATCTCTGATTTAATAGTAAGGCTTTGTGATTGTGTTGTCTTTTTCAGTATTAATTGTATTTATCTTGGCACATGATACAAAATGAAAAGGAGAATGTTTTTATTTATTGCCATAATAAAGATGGCTGTATGAGTTTAATGAACTATTTTAACCCTAATTACTACTTTGACCTTTAAGGTAAACACCTCAACAACAACCAACTCAACATATTGGCAATACCCCGGCAACCATCCTCCCAGAAAACAACTTAGCAACACACCTATAACCTCACATTACATGTCAACACTCCTTAGCAACACCCAATTAATCACCTGTAACCCCATAGCTACACAACCTAACAACCAAAGCATCTACCCAGCAACCACACATAACACCTTAACAACACCGAAGTAACCAACAGAACACGTTAACAATACCTCAGTAACCAACTTCCCAGAACACCCTAGCAACACCCCAACAACCAAGAACACCTTAGCAACACCACAGTAATCACACTTAATCACATAACAACACCCTAACAACAACCTAGAACACCTTAGCATCTACCCAACAACCTAGCAACCACGCAAAACACCTTAACAACACCCAAGCAACCAACTTAACAATACCTTAGTAACCAACCTTCCAGAAAACCCTAAGCAACACCCTGGCAACACCAAGTAACCTCCAGTACATCTGAGCAACATCAAGCAACCTCCCACAATACCCTAGCAACACCCAGCAACCTACCAGAACACCCTAGCAACACCAAGTAACCTCCAGTACACCTTAGCAACACCCAGCAACCTCCCACAACACCCTGGCAACACCAAGTAACCTCCTGTACATCTGAGCAACATCAAGCAACCTTCCACAATACCCTAGCAACATACAGTAACCTCCAGTACACCTTAGCAACACCCAGCAACCTTCCACAACACCCTGGCAACACCAAGTAACCTCCAGTACATCTGAGCAACATCAAGCAACCTTCCACAATACCCTAGCAACATACAGTAACCTCCAGTACACCTTAGCAATGCTCAGCAACTCTAGCACTGCCCAGTAATCTTCAGTACACCTTAGCAACACCCAACAACCTCCTACAACACCGTAGCAACACCAAGCAACCTCCAGTACATATTAGCAACGCCCAGGAACCCTCCACAACACCAAGCAACCTCCAAGAGCACTCTACGAACATCCAGTAACCTCTAATAAACCTTAGCAAAAACCAGCAACATCCAACAACACCCTACCAACACAAAGTGATCTCAAGTACACCTTAGCAACACCCAGCAACCTCCCACAAAACCCTGGCAACACCCAATAACCTCCAGTATACCTTAGCAACACCCATCAACCTCCCCACAACACCATAGCAACACCCATCAGCCTCCCACAACATCCTAGCAACACCCAATAACCTTTAGTACACCTTAGCGACACCCATGAACCTCCCACAACACCATAGCAACACCCATCAGCCTCCCACAACATCCTAGCAACACCCAATAACCTCCAGTACACCTTAGCGACACCTATCAACCTCCCACAACACCATAGCAACACCCAGCAACCTCCCACAACACCCAGCAATCTCCCACGACATCCTAGCAACACCCAGTAACCTCCAGTACACCTTAGGAACACCCAGCAACCTTCCACAATACCCTAGCAACACCATGTAACCTCCAGTACACCTTAGCAACACCCAGCAACCTCCCACAACAACCCAGCAACACCCAGTAATTTTCAGTACAAGTTAGTACACCCAGCAACCGCCATCAACACCCTAGCAACACCTAGTAACTGCCAGTACACCTTAGAAACACCCAACAATCCACCAGAACACCCTAGCAACACAAAGTAACCTCCAGTACACCTTAGCAACACACAGCAACCTCTCACAACACCCTAGCAACACCATGTAACCTCCAGTACACCTTAGCAAGACCCAGCAACATCTCACAACAACCTAGCAACACCCAGTAATCTCCAGTACAACTTGGTACACCCGGCAACCACCATCAACACCCATAGCAACACCCAGTAACTGCCTGTATACCTTAGGAACACCAAACAACCCCCAGAACACCCATAGCAACAACCAGTAACCTCCAGTACACCTTAGCAAAACCCTGGAACCTACCAGAACATGCTAGCAACCACCAACATCACCCTAGAAACCACCTAGATCACCTTAGCGGCCATCAAACAAGCAGCCACTCACTTTTATGTACAGAATTGATGAGCAGAAACAAGACATCACTGAGAGCTAAATGAACGTAATTGAAATGTGTGTTGAATCCCACAGCAGTGAGATCTTCCTCAGGGTCTCCATGTGTGAATCAAAGGCTGCCGTGTGTGTGTGTGTGTGTGTGTGTGTGTGTCTGCTGTTTTCCCCCAGTGGGATGAACACACAGATGCCGTAGGACTCCTCGTTTCCAGTGTGTGGATAAAAGAGTGTGTGTAGCGCTGCTCTTCATATTGGGGATGGGGACTGAACGTCAGTCTGAATGAATCCTGACACAAGCGTTTGTCAGATTAGCTCTCTGATAATCTGAACGCATATCCTGGGATGAGATTACAACCACTATAAAAACACACACACACACACACACACACACTCCTCATCCGCCCGGCGTTCAGGAAGACAATACGCTGCCCATAATAGAGATTTATTTTAAAAATACCCTCGCTGGATGCGGGATTTAATTATAGCAGAGCCCGAGTATTAGATTGCTGTAAGCAAGACGGTAATATATTGTAGAAACACTTGCAGAAGCGTATACTTCCGCTTCCTCTGCGTTACCATCTATAATTCATATCTTTTTTGGCTCCTAAATGAATATGCATACAGGCAGGTCAGAGACTGAGAGCGGTTTACAGGCATCAAAAGAATTCAAAATGTGTGTGTGTGTGTGTGTGTGTGTGTGTGTGTGTGTGTGTGTGTGTGTGTGTGTGTGTGTGTGTGTGCGTGTGTGCATTATTATTGTATATTAGAATAAATCATGTTTCAGTTCATGTATCATGTGAGTGTATTGTGTGTGTGTGTGTGTGTGTGTGTGTGTGTATTATAAGTGTTTTTTGGTGTGAGGCGTATTAACTGTGTGAGTGTATTATGTGTCTATATTTTAAGTGTGTGTTTGTTTGGGTGTATTATTTGTGTGTATTGTGAGTGTTTGTTTGTGTTAGTGTATTGTGTGTGTTTGTGAGCGTGCGTGTGCGTATGTTGTGAGTGTGTTTTGGTGTAAATGTATTGTGTGTGTGTGTTATGAGTGTGTGTATTGTGTGTGTTTGTGTATTATTTGTGTGTATTGTGTGTTGGTGTGAGTGTGTTGTGTGTGGAATTTGCGTGTATTATTTGTGTGAATGTATCATGTGAGTGTATTTTGTGTGTGTTGTGTGTGTGTGTGTATTATAAGTGTTTTTTGGTGTGAGGCATATTAACTGTGTGAGTGTATTATGTGTCTATATTTTAAGTGTGTGTTTGTTTGGGTGTATTAATTGTGTGTATTGTGAGTGTGTGTTTGTGTGAGTGTATTATGTGTCTATATTTTAAGTGTGTGTTTGTTTGGGTGTATTAATTGTGTGTATTGTGAGTGTGTGTTTGTGTGAGTGTATTATGTGTCTATATTTTAAGTGTGTGTTTGTTTGGGTGTATTATTTGTGTGTATTGTGAGTGTGTGTTTGTGTGAGTGTATTATGTGTCTATATTTTAAGTGTGTGTTTGTTTGTGAGTGTATGTTTGTGTAAGTGTATTGTGTGTGTGTGTGTGTGTGTGTGTGTGTGTGTGTTGTGAGTGTGTTTTGTTGTTAATGTATTATGTGTGTGTGTTATGAGTGTGTGTATTTGTGTGTGTATTGTGAGTGTGTGTGTGTGTTGGTGTGAGTGTGTTGTGTGTGTATTATGCGTGTATTATTTGTGTGAATGTATCATGTGAGTGTATTGTGTGTGTGTGTGTGTTGTGTGTGTGTGTGTGTATTATAAGTGTTTTTTGGTGTGAGGCGTATTAACTGTGTGAGTGTATTATGTGTCTATATTTTAAGTGTGTGTTTGTTTGGGTGTATTATTTGTGTGTATTGTTAGTGTGTGTTTGTGTAAGTGTATTGTGTGTGTGTGTGCGTGTTGTGAGTGTGTTTTGGTGTAAATGTATTATGTGTGTGTGTTATGAGTGTGTGTGTTTGTGTGAGTATTTTTTGTGTGTATTATGAGTGTGTGTGTTGGTGTGAGTGTGTTTGTGTGAGTATTATGTGTGTATTATTTGTGTGAGTGTATTATGTGTGTGTTTAAGTGTTTGTCTGTGTGTGTGTCAATTGTAAGTATGTTTCATGTCAGTGTATTATGTGTGTGTATCATGTGTGTATTATGCGTGTTTCTTGTGTGTATTGTGTTTGTGCACTTTGAGTGTGTGCTTGTGAGTGTATGTTTTGTATGAGTGTTTTATTTGTTTGAGTGTATTATCTGTGTGAGTGTGTTATGTGTGTATTGTGAGAGTGTGTTTGTGTAAGTTTATTTGTGTGAGTGTGTTTTCGTGAGTGTGTATTTTGTGTTTGTGTGAATCTATAATTTGTGTGAGTGCATTATGTGTGTGTGTGTGTGTGTGTTATATGCGTGTTTATTATGAGTGTGTGTTTGTGTGAGTGTATAATTTGCGTGAGTTTTTATCTGAGTGTATTGTGTGTGTGTGTGTGTGTTGTGTGTTTTTTATTTGTGTGAATGTATTGTGTGTATTATGAGTGTGTGTTTGTGTGAGTGCATTATGAGTGCGTGTGTGTGTTTTATTTGTGTAAGTGTATTATGTGTGCGAGTGTAGTGTGTGTGTATGAGTGCGTGTATGTGTATTGTGAGTGTGTGATTGAATTGTGGAGGGTATTTGTGTGTGTATTATGTGTGTGTATTATGAGTATGTGTTAGTGTGAGTGTATTATTTGTGTGTGTGTGTGCGTTGGTGTCAGTTTATTATTTGTGTGTATTATGAGTGTGTTTGTGTGAGTGTATTGTATGTGTGTGTATTGTGAGTATGTGTTAGTGTGTGTGTATTATGAGTGTGTGTTTGTGTGAGTGTATTATCTGTGTGATTGTATTATGTGTGGGCTTTAGTGTGTGTATTTTGAGTGTGTGTGTTGTGTGAGTGTATTATCTGCATTAATAATCCAAATGTATTGTCAGTCCTATTTAGAGCAGTAAATATTTCATATGT